>NC_089873.1:140687500-140885000 GCF_040182565.1 Anser cygnoides
AGAATTCTTTGCCAGCAGTACATTGGTGCAATGACCATTCTGAATACATAAGACAAATGGAAGAAACCTTCTACAAAATATTAAATACTTTTCAAGATTTTAAAAGATCTATTGATGTACATGGGTCTGAGGTGCTGAGAAGGAGCTATATGGTCTTTGATATTCTTGGATAGCTTGGGGATGACTTAAGATCCATTACATGGACCTGGACTCCAAATGTAACCTGCAGCCATGCCCTTACTATACTTGAGATGAAGAACATGAGGCATCCAGGACATCTGTAAAAGCAAACTTTTACCCGTGTAATCTAAAAGCTGGAAGAAACTGCAAAGAAAGAGAAAGGGGATTGAGCTAATCCCTTGCCTTAGTCTGTCTTTACTATAAAAGTTGTTCAGCTGCTTTGCTGGAAAAGAAAGAACAAAAAGAGAGTAGTGTACAAACTATCTGAAGCTATCACCGATGGTATATCATCAATGGTAAGCTAGTTTTAAAATTAAGTATAATAAAATAAGAATGTTGTATATTTCTCTCCTGTAAAATGAGCTTGGAAATGCATAAGGATACATCATATTACAAATATTATTCACCTTGAACGGTTTCCTCTGTAATGCAGGGAAATTTTAAAGACCAGACATACAGTAGTTGGAAAAAAAAATTATCACTATAGCATTGTTCTCGTTGAGAGGACTAATAGATTGTCTTTGATAAATTTATTTCTGTAACTACAGTAAGCACCCTTAGTTAAGATTGGACTGATATAAATTATATTTTTAAAGCTATCA
The DNA here is from genome assembly GCF_040182565.1 of Anser cygnoides. Classification (NCBI taxonomy): domain Eukaryota; kingdom Metazoa; phylum Chordata; class Aves; order Anseriformes; family Anatidae; genus Anser; species Anser cygnoides. The sequence continues at coordinate 140,688,283 of NC_089873.1, forward strand.
GTTCTAGAAAATTAAATCTATGAGCTTTGAAGACTGCTTATAATTTTACAGTCTCTGGTACAACAATACTGTGTAATACTGTGAAAAGACTATCAAAGGTTTTACTTCATCCTAACATGGATTGTATTTTCTATGTACTTAATGGTTTGCAGAAACACTTTTCCAGCAAAAAATCCTACTAGAAGCAAAGGTAAAAGGACAGTCCAGAAAATGATCATTTGTGTGCAGGAAAGGACTCTGTCTACATTTTAAGAAATTCACATCAGTGAAACTTTTTGCACATCACTACATAAATCATGTTGTTAGTTGGGCATATAATTCAAATGCTGTAAAATAGGTATTTATGTATATGAGTACACCCAGTTATACTTCTAGGGCTTACTCTAAGCCCTTGCAAAAAAATCCTGCTGCTTTCAAAGGGATTTAGATAGCCTTGCTAGCTACCTGCCTATAAAAGTTTCTGGCTCACCTGCTGTCCAAACAGAGAAGCATCAAAGCAGGATAAAGAAAGGCAGAGAAAGAACTGAGCTCATTTTAAAGTGGCACAGAGTGAAATGGTCCTCTGCAGGCACATAGGGCTGCTACAAATGAATACATGGAACAGCGAGCCATTCCTACCTTCCCAAATTATTGAGACAAGCTAACCTGCTGCTTATACCTGTAGAAAAGTACAAGTATAAGCATAATTAAAATTAACAAGTACTGTATTTCCGTGAGTAGCTCTGAACGGTATTCCAGAGAAGCTGAAGAAGAAACATTTGCTGGAAAATCTTCAATAACAGTTTTGAACCAGAAGTTATCATACAGTTACACATGTAAATAGTGAAGCTTTGCCCTGTGCTTTTTTTTTTTCTTTTTTTTTTTTTCCTCCAGTTACATAAATGTATGCTTAAGGTGAGTAGACACTGTATTATTTTGTCCCATAGGCAAGACTAAGAAAGTTTTGAAATAATCATCAGGTCAGCATTCATCTGATACCCAATACATTTTGTGAGGAATATATAAGAATTCTGGTTTCACATCCAGCACTGCCACAATCCTGTGCATTTAGGACAGAATACTATTCATTTAAGGCAGAAGTACTCATGCACAACCTGAAAATATCCATTAATTCCTTATTAATGGAGAAAACAGACAACTTAAAGAAGGCATATAGAAACACAAGGGAGACCAGAATAGATGAAGAACAAGAGAACTAAGAAAAATAATTATTAACGAAGTTAAATAAAGAGAAATATTCTTGTTTTTTTAATGGTGTAGCAAGAAAATAAACAAAGCCAGTCCACAATCTGCAAGAACATAAGACTTTCCCAGTCTTTCCCCTCACCCCTCTGAAACACCACTTTAAAATTTTGCAGTGTAGAAAGGAAGGAAACATTAATCTGTAACTCGTGTATCATGTTAAGTGTGAACTGATGCTTCAAATGTGGAAAACCAAGTGTTTACAGATATTGTAGCAAGAGTCAGAATGCAAAAGGAAAAAAAACAAAAAAAAGGCATACATGTTGTGCTGCATTCAGAGGCCTGCTAACTCGTAGTTTCTACTAGTATGTGTCTAACCTTGTCAGGTAGCCCTGCTGAAGTCCATGCTCCTGTGGGTGCTGTGCTTGGCAGAATTAAGAATGGATAAAGAGCCAGAAACTGATTTCTACATGCTTCTGCATCCTGTTGAAATGAATTCGAAATGAATTCTTCTATGCTGGAGTGAAATTAATGCCTTTCTAACTCAAAAAAAAAGGTAGAGCCAGAACAAGGCCAAAGTTTGGAGTCTCACAGAGGCCTCACAACTATTTTTTTATTTTATTATTATTATTATTGTTATTGTTATTGCTATTATTGTTATTATTCATATTAATATTTTAAGGCTAGGAAGGGATAGATTTGCCAGGTTTTTCTCCAAGATTTTCCTCACAGGGACATATACACATTGCATTATGTGTGGGTGATGGGGACTTCAACAGCAACAACCCTACCATGACAGGAAAGGTTGGACATGGTTTAGTAGGTGATATTGGTAGTAGGGTGATGGTTGGACCAGATGATCTTGAAGGTCTCTTCCAACCTTAATGATTCTATGATTCTATGACATATTAGCACAAGCTGTGCATTGCAAGAAAAGCCTCTAAAGGGGAGTATATGTCTATCCTCAAGTGGATGGCGAAGAGATATTTGACTTATTGAACTCCAGCAAAACACTAAGAACCTGGGCTTTTATCCTAGCTTATCTTTGCACAACTTCTCTGGTCTAGCTACCTACAGCATTACAACTCCAGTTGTGCTTCATTAGCCACACATGTAGGAGAGTAGAAAAACTTTCTGTGTTCAGTTACAAGTCTTTTCTCTCCCCCAGGAAAAATCTTAAAATATCAGTCCAAGTCTTAATGAATTTCATGCAAAGAGCATAGAGAGAAACATTCTGAAAACAAAAAAATTGACGTAATATGCTGCACTGGTGTTTTGGTTTTTTATTTTTTGTTAAACCAGAGGTAATTTCAGATAATGTCCTACAAGGTCAGGCCACCTGAGTTTTAGCTAATTCTTACTTGTTTTTCTTTATAGATGTGATTAATACCTAGAGTTGAAAAAAGAGTATATCTACTTATAATTGAGACATAACTTAAAGAATATCTTTTGTGAATTTGGTGAAACCTTGCTATATGCAAAGTATGTTGAGCAAAGTTTTTCAGGCTCTGTAAATTACATTTTCTGCACTAAAGCACTCAATTAATAGATATTTGAAGCTTCACAATTTCTATTTTTTCCAATTACTATATTAAAATTATTGCAGTGATTGACTGATATAAGTATTAATTCTCTTCATAGATCTGACTTTAAGTTTTAATTTAGAAGGCTAAGTGGTGTTTAATATATTAGATGGATCAAATTACTTTGTTCACATTCTGAAATTACTGTAAAACTAGTCATCAACATTCAGATATCTTTTCAGTCTAATCAGAAATGTGCTCAAGTCATCTTTCCTATTGCAATGTTGTCTTTGAAGTTTACTAATTATTTCATAGTGTCAATTTTCCTACAATCTGCCAAGAATCACTCTTGTTAAAGGGAAGTAAATATTCAATGTATTGATTCACTGGAATAAAAATATTACATTAAGAAATGCTAATTCAAATTAAATTACTTCTTGTACCATAATACTCATTGCAACTTAAATATTTTGGTGTTCTACTCACAGAATTAGAAAGTATCCATTTGCTTTAGATGTTTGCCAACTGAAACATAGCTAACTGAATCACATAATCATTACATTCAAAAAGCACATGATTGTTCTACATATATCAATTTTATTATTTCAATACAACCCTACGTGGCAACTAAGTATCTATACAGAACTGTATTTATATATGCAGGTAGATATGAATCTACCTCTATTCAAACAAACAAAAATACTGCAATGGAAATACAGCAGTAATAGAAGTTATAATTAAAAACAAAAAAAAAGCAACATATTCCTAAGTCAAATACTGAAACTTGATTAAGCTTTACATAGCTAGTACCCCTACTGACTACAGTTGTGGTCATTCTAAAAGAAAAGTGGTGGCTTTTGGGGGGGATTACAATGAAAAATACTGACACAGTTCAAGCAGTATCAGTGAATACTTCTCTCCAGTTTTCATCATTAGATGCTACTTCTAAGCAATTATATTTTCAGGATTGTAGAATAACACATTGATAAAGTACAAAAGTCTATTTCATAGAGTCCTCTTGAAACAAGGCTACTTTAAAAGCTCTTGAGGGAAAAAGTTTGTCTAATTTTTTATATATTACAAAATTTCATCAGTCGCTCCCTATATGTCTTAGAAGTAAGGATTCACTAAAAAATCCAATAAATAATATTCATTAAACAATAATTTTGTGATTCAGCAAAAGTGAGTTTTAAAAGTCTAAATTAGAGTTTGTATTTTCAAATCCATCACTGTTTGCATTTACTTTTCTACAGTCTCTGACCGATTAAAGACTGAAGCTTGATCTACGAAGGGACTTCAGCACCAAAATATTGAATGTTGAAGCTCTCTGGCCAGGCAGTGACATTTGACACCCACATTTCCTATAATACAGGAAGAGTCTTACCAGCTGTCTGACCATTGCCTATGGAAAAGGTTAGAAGAAGTTCCAAAATTGCTCCTGAAAGCAGACATTTAAAAACCCCTTAATTTAAAAACAAACAAACAAACAAAAGAGCTAGTGAGGAGGTTATGAACATCATAACCTTTCTTTTCAAATATGGTAGAAAAGGAAAAGGAAATCACTCATAAAGGAAATCACTCATAAAATGTACACTACAGGTCTGCGGTTAATGCTATGGTTTTATAATAGAGACTTGAGCTTAATTTCCTCAACTTCCCTGAACAGCTTGAACCCCATCTCAGGAGGGCAATCAGATCCAGACAGCAAGGGAAATCAATACTTGATGCAGCTGAACCTATTAGGTCTTATATGCAATAAATAAATATAGTACTGTTGCAGGGAATGATAGCCTACTAGCTTAGCAGTTAAGGCAATCACTTGGGTAGGGGGACTGGGTCTCAAGCCTTGGAAGGCCATATATTTTCAATAAAAGAGATGATTTGTAGAAGCAAATGAAAGTGCACACAAGCTCCTTCAATTTACCACAGTGGCAAATGGAATTTGCAACAACTGAATGGCAGTTTGGGGGATCTAGTTTTTCAATTTAGGTATCTAAGACCTACATTAAATGCTTCATTTCTTCACCCTTTACTAAATACTGAAAGTTATCTTGTCCTGGGACACATCCTGGAGAATTACTAGAGCTTCAGAAGCATAAAATTTAACTCACAGGAAAAAGAAGTTTCAGTTTAAAAAGACAATGTACAAATTGTACACTGAGAGAGATTAGGCATGCAAGCCACAGGACTTAATGTGAGTAGAGAATAGGCAGTAGTGTTAATATCATGCCCAATTTTGCTGGTCAGTACAATCAGCAATGTATAAACATCTGCCCTCGACAGGCCTTGGCAAGTGGCAGCAGATGGGATGTAAAAGCAACAGATCTCTGAGTCTGTGAAATCTAAGTAAAAAACAGGGTGTGTTCACAGTCATGTAAATCTTGAATTCAAAGGGCTCCTATGGATGGCTCCTATTGCTGCTACTCTGAAACCACATGTTGAACCATCCAACATCAGTTTCCTAGCACTTGATTAGTTCATGAAGTTGCCAGCCAAAGAGGACCAGGTGATCTTAATCTCCAGCTACAGAGAAATTTGAAAAAGGCATCTTTATCTGGAAGTAACCAACAACACCTTGTCAAGTACACACAGACCTTTACTTAGATAAGCAACATTGGCCAAGACAAACAACTTCACAGAAATGTCTTGAAAAGTAGCCTACCTACAACTGGCATATGAATAGCATACAGAGTAGGGAAAATGAATGCACACAGAAAAGCACTTTTCCAATCTGTTTCCCAGGTGTGCATCACTCCATCCTGGATTTCAGAGCATGGGGCACAGCGGATAACACACCACTGCTATGCTACTCTGTGAATGAAACCGAGCACTAAATCCCAGCAGGCACAAGATCCCCAAACTCCACTGAAATTATAATCAGAGCATGTTCTGAAAATTATTCATCCTCTAAGTCATATATTCATTGGAAAATAATGGGAGTGATAGACAGGAGACTGCAGAATTAATTGCTGACAAAAACCCAGCACCTTCCACTAACAGCTAAGTACTTTTTAAACAATTAGTTAATATATACCGTGTCTAGGAGAGCTGGAAGAGAACAATAGACTTCTATGGACTTCAGCTACCTCATGGCTTGCAGCTCCAGTGGCTTTTGAAGACTGTTTGTTAATGACAGTTTGCAACATTGTAGCAAACCGAGGCCTGTAATTTGCAGATTTTATTTTTAGAAATAGTTATTGGAGCACTGTGGCATTGATGACTATGAAAGAAGAAATAAAAGAAAGTGGGGGAAAAAAGGCCCATGCAGAATTAAAGGCTTTTCAAGTTTCCTGAAGAGAGTCTTCCAGAACAAGAGGTGGGTTGTGGGTCTCTTTTTTTTTCTGTCTTTCAGGGGAAGGACAGGAGCTTAAGTTCAAGGGCATAACATATGTAAAGCACAATCAGTGTGAAATGCTTGGCATTGTATCACATTCATAAAAAGCAACCACTAGCAAAATATATAGTCAAATTGAAACACACACACCATTTCTACAAAAATAGGGAGAGAAAATATTAGCTAGAAAAAACGGTGTCAAGATGAAGAGTAGGCTTTCTTTCAGTCTTACTCAACACTGCAGTCAGGGTCATACCACAAAAACAGATAGTCTGATCTCAATTAACTCAGAATGGGGTCATTAGAAGCAGAAAATACTCCTTCATGGGTTAATTTAATTATAACTTCTAGCAACTGGAAAGCCTTTTAACTTTGCTAGAACATAGACTATTTTTCGACAGTTTAGTCCAAATGCTCAAGCAGTTATTTTCGAATGAGATTCTTTCCAGAGCTGACAAGTCTTGACGCAGCTGCTTTTGTCAAGAGGCTCTGAAAGCCAGTTATATAGTTATATCTTTGTTTTCTGAACTAGATATATTTGTGTTCACTGTTTTACCTCACACTGTCAATTGTACAGCTACATGCTATCTCAAAAATCATCTTGACATTAACAAATATTCCCTCTCTGACTGCCTGCTGAAAGAATGCAGTTTGTTAATGCCACACTGCAACCTGTTCCCTCTATTTTGCTTTTACAATTTCCTAAATACATTATGGTCTTCCCTGCAAATATGCAGACATGATCTGCACTAAACAGCCTCCAGAAGAGGAAAAATCACCGAAGTAAAGGTCATGACATATAAAACCAACCCTCTTCTTTCAAATAGCATCAATGAAATTTAAAAGTGCCAGGCCAAAATTTGCTTTGAAGGCCCTGACTGTGCACATCAACGCTGTCACCATCCCAACCTGCTGGACCAGCTACCTTCAGAAAAAGGAAATGAAAAAATCAGCTTGCTTCCTCATGCTCTCTATGACCTTAAGAGTGATTCAAAACTGCAAAACAAGCAACTGGTTCATCTTCTGTCTGGGTAGATGATGTAACGCACAACTTCAGATAAAAGGCAATTCAGTCATTCACAGTAATTTCACTGTGCTTAAAAGTTCAAGAGCATGGACAAATCTTTATAGAATCAGGTTTTAACTCACTCATTGTCTCCTGTCCCATCCTGTTCTTTCCATGGCTTTACGTGATATGAACTATGGGTTTCTGTGCAGTTCATAGCTAGGCAACAGCGTTACTTCCAGAAGAGCATGGAGGAACAGAGTCAGTTCAGAATGCTTCCCAGAGACTTCAGGGGACTCTGGAACTGATAATATTCAGCAGCTAAAGTATCAGATCATGCAGGCTCCTTTATACTATTTAAATTACATCCTGCTTCTAAAAACAATTTCAAAAGATATTGCGCAGCAGATCTCATTATGACTCTCATGGGTGGCTGGCTGGAATAAAAAATAAAAATGAAAAGCTCTTTCAAGACTGAATCTTTTTATTTCTCACTACAGCTACTATGAGACCACCTGCTTTTTAACAGTGTTTGTAAAGCCAGTATCTTAACTATCATGCAAAAGTTTCTATTTCTATAGCTAGTAACATTCAGCATCACGGGGTTTTCCTTTCATTCTCCGTATAGACATTTGTGATGAAAGCAGTTGTACAATCTCTCTTCTCAGTCAAATCCTATCAAGTTCTGCCTAGACCTCCCATACAGTTTCTAGCATGATGCAGCAAGGCAGCATTTAATTGAGACAAACAAGGAAACAAAACACACTTTGAAAAACTGTGTTGCACAGTGCGTGGTGTAATTTGTCCTAGTTGTACATGCATCCTTTTCCTGATTCCTAAACAACATGTGCATGAGTATAAACATACTGCGCGTTTATTATTTTCTTCCATGTGGTCCTGAGAGGTTTATTTTTTCCACTAGCTCTTTAAAAACAAAACAAAACAAAACAAAACAAAACAAAACAAAAAAACCAACCAACCAAACAAACAAAAAACAACCAAACAAACAAACAAAAAAACTGTACTTGGGACAACTTCAGAATTTCTTCTTTACAAATAATGGCAATAATGATAAGAGTCCAAACCTGTAATGAACTCTGTGCAGAACATGTCCTTAGTTTGTCTGAAATCCTTCCACTTGGAATTTGTGCTGCTTCAGAGATCAAAGCATGATCACCAAAGCTCTGGGGTGTCAGATGGGTTGTATATTGGTACCTGGAATTAATGGTAGAATTTACACCTGTTTTATAAGCCGCAAACCTTGTTCATGGCACATATTGCCTGTTTTCCATTGTCTCATTCTGCTTAGTCTACAACTTGCTGCATTATTCAAAAATAATTAAATGCCTTATTTGGAAGCTAAAACATCTTTCAAAGTGTTCAAAAAGTCATAAATAAATTTGCGAGGACTGTGCTTTCACTTGCTAAGCCAAACAGCAGAATATATTACTTACTCCATTGAGCTATCATCATTTCCTTCCTTTCCTTCCTGTACCTCTGATCTATTTATAAAGACCTTTATGTGCAAATGGTATTCATCTATCATCAATTTTTTATTACATTACAGTAGTTTTGAAAAATAACTAGTTAACTTCATTTCTTTTCTCTTTAATATCCTTTAGACTTGGTAGAGCTTGTTTTTAAAATAATGGGTTTCTATGATTTTGTAAGCTGTTTTGCTCAGTTCTACTACTCTTTCCCCTCTCACCCACCCCCAGCTTGACAACTTTTATATCTGTTATAAATACAAGGGGAAAAAAATAGAATCACAGACTGAATTTCTACTCACTGTAAAGAGATAAAGTAACGTTTTATCAATTATTTAAATCAATGTGAATTCTACCATGATGTAGGCACACAGTATTTTTCCATTAGGGGTTTTTTTTCTTTTTTCTTTTTGTTGTTTTACCGTTGCAAATATCTATAATGCAAATGTGTCTCAGACAATAAGGAAGCTATGCGGTGCTTCTGGCTGAATAGTAGCTTTAATTTGAATACATATAGTCCAAAAGAGTAGAGAAACTAGCAAGCATGCATGAAAGCAGTATAAGTAATTTTGTTATGACTGTTCCTACATCAGCTAGCAATACCTTCTTCCACAGTAGTCCCATTACTTTGGATGCAATAGGCTGTTGAACTGGCAAATAGAAGGTTCTAAACCAGCATACCAGACAGTCAAGCCAACAAGTGGGAAAGAATTATTAAGTGAGACTTGTCCCCTCCTCAAACAGGACAGGTTAGATGATAAATAGATTTTCTCAATGTTGAAAGCAGAACACCACATCCAAATACCACAGAACCAATCAGCCTCTACGCTGAAGAGAAGGGCAATTCTGTGGGAAGTTGTGAGTGCCCCTACCCTCACTAAACCTCTCTCCAAGAGTATTTGCCCTTTCTGGAGCTGCAATATCCTGCACTTGTGGTGACTTAACTCCAAAAGTAGGTTTCAGAAAAGCAAGACAGAGCTAAGAGCTTTTTTCTTCTTCCATCCTGTCCTCTGGGCTGCAGGAGTCTTCCCAATGCTGGTCCTGTAGCCTTCCATGTATGCTTGGAAATGGGGTGCATCCCTGAGCTGGGGAGAGAAAAGAAACCTGGCCTGTTTTCTACATCTTCCTGCTGGACAGAAGAGCTCAGGCAGGCAGCACGATACCAGGGGGAAGCATAGTAGAGAAGAACAAAAAGTTAGTGCAGTAGACACTGAAACAGCCATAGGATCTATAAAGACTGCTATTATTCTGTATCTATGGCCGTGTTAAAAGCAACAGCGCAACACTTCTAAGCACTATGAGACCACCTAGTTATGAAGTAATTGTCTGACACGAAGGAAATAGTAAGAATAGCTCTTCAGAAAGTCACCCAGCAGGGGCCTGTGCTCCCCTTGACAGCCTACCAAAAGAGGGAGTGAGATCAAAACCAATACCTTGAGGTAACTCACCTTACATTTTAACCAGTTAAAAGGGAAGACACTTGTTGCAGGGGCCACGGAAAGACAGAAAAAACATATCTATCCTTTTCTCACTCAAATTAACTTTATTCTTCTTATCAGCTTTTCTAGTAATGAGCCGCTTCTTTTACTCCAGGTAATGGAAATTGGAGGAGAGGACTATTGTATCGAGAAGCTGGTACACTTGGCTTTTCATTGACCTGGACCTGAATGTACAGTATATACAGCCCAAACAATCCTGATAGTATAGAAGTTGTTCTTATTTCCTTTTGTTTCCTTCCCATCTTAAAAAAGGAAGATTAAGAAATATTGAGGTACATTTCTTGTGCCACTACATGGCTGAAGGTGGTTGGGGTGGGGCAGATGGGAATAAGCAATTTTTCAATATTTGTTGTCTTTTCTCATTGCTTTGATCACTGTTGCTTTGAAACAATGCCTCATTTCAATGATATACCAAAAATCACATTGATACAGGTCCATCTGCATCAAAATCCTATGCACAGGCTCCTCACTGATGGAAATGCTATAGGAATTAATGCTATCATTGATTTTGACAAATTTCTAATGATTGTAATAGAAAAATCAGATCTTTAAGGATCTGATGAAAACTTTCAGACAAAAATAAACTTTAAGCCTTTCCTTTCCAAAGGTAAGCCAACAACATTTTAAAGGATAAGTGCAGCTATTTTCCTATGACAATCAATATATTTTACACACTTTTTTTCTGCGTATTATGCTATGCAACAATCAATGGAGAAACAGACAGAGATTCAATTGCAGAGTTTAAAAACCTGAGACAACATCACATCCAAGGCAGCCTATTTCTGCATGTCACAACAATGATAGATAGTCTGAAATGTGCAAAAATAAAGATTAGGCAGTCTATAAATGTGTTTTTATGTGCAAAGTATACAACTTAAAAGCCTACCCATTATACAGGTTCAAAACAACCTTTGAAAGCAAAGAAAAAGCTTCTTTTAATTGCTTCTTAATGCATCCAGCAAAACAGAAGTAGGAAATTAAGCAGATTGGGTATTGTCAGGAAAAGGAGTAATTAATGTAAGGAGATAGGAGGCAAGCTTCAAACATAACCATAGTAGCACACTGACATTATCAATAATAGATGAACTGATGTACTTAAACATAAGACTGCAACTGAATCTCTGGTTTGGTAGAAAAGCTGGAAACTACAAAGTTTTAAGCTCTAGAAGTGCCGATTTTCCTCCATTGGCCCCAGAGGGACTGCCTCCCCTGCAAATGGCACGCAGCGTTGGCGGCATCCAACTGAAGTGGAAGATTCTGGTAAAGCCAGACCAAACAATGGCAATTCATCCTCAACAAAACTAGTAAGAGTATGGTGATGTTACTACACAGACTTCAAATAAAGGATTAAGCAGCCAGTAATTTCATTAAAAGAATCTCACATCCTTATCAAATGCCAAAGGTAATGCCTTGTCCTCTGCCCCAATTCAGTCCACACCACGCTTGCTCACAAAGTACTAATATGGCTATTAATGTCAGCAAGCAGTGTGTTGCTACCATTCAGATCCCAGTGGCACAAGAACACCCATTTAATGTGGGCTGATGCTGCAAACACACCTTCATGTTTGTTGCCTGAGGATGGCTGAAAGCTTGAGGTCGGAAAGAAAAATCAAATCTGTTGGCATTTTCTATTTGAAAATCATCCTTATGACTGCATGACTTGGATGCTTACATATGATAATGTAGACTTTGAACAACATTAAGCACAGAATACATTTGTTTCCAGCTGACAAAAAAAAAAAAAAAAAAAAGAAAAAAAGGTGCAAGAAATCCATTAGCACAGTCCCTGCGTTTTTTATGCTCCATTCAAAGAACACGAAGAGTCAGTGGGAAAGCTCCTACTGTGTTTGGGCTAAGTATTTCTCAGAGGAAGAGGCATTTTTGGAGCAGCGGGGATTACTTAGGTTCTGAAATTTCTCTTACCTTGTCTGTCATTTTTGCCACCAGCATAATCGTAATGAAGATATTCCGTGTGAATATCAAAAAGAAAACATTGGAAGGGACTTTGTTGTTTCTTGAATCCTTTCCTCCCCCCCCACACACACACACCTCCCCAGTTCCCTTCTTTTATTAAAAAGTTATTGAAAACTGGAGTATACACTCCAAGAAATTTTCAGAAACTACCAGCTGAGACTGAGGTTTTCACAAGGCCAGAGTCTGGGTATGAATCTCTTTGGGTTATATTGCTTTTTAATATCTGGCTGATTGACAGTCAATTTAAACTTCAGTGAGAGAGTCAGCAGCAGAATTACTGTAGTTCACTGACCAACCTTCTTCTTTCTCTAGCCAGAAATCCTACTTCATACTCATTTAAATGGAAAATTTCTCTCTTCCAATCCAGTATCATTGCTGTATGCATCATGAGTTGTCATGAAAAGAAGGAAACTTTTTTATCTCATAACTTGTATAATCTTAAGGGTTTATGAGGATGTGACTTCACTTCTTTGAATTTGGTGAACAGTAACCATTTTTTTTCCTGCCAGCCTGTTAACAGGGTTTTAATGCTTGTTTAATGAAGCTTGGAGAAACAGAAATGTTATTCTGTTTCTGTCTGCTTAGCTGCTTTGTTAGGGGTTGTATTAGCTCTTTCAGAATTTTACACTTTTTTAGCAGCAATATTTTTCAATTTCACAGGAATTACAGCATATACTAGCCTTTTAAGGAATTTCCTTTTCTTTGTTTTAGCGTACGTTATAAACAGCCTTCCTTGGCATTCTGCTTTTTAATCTCATTACAATTATTTATTTATTTTTATCTACTTTCTGTTCCATTGAAATTAGGTATTTAGAAGTGTTGTTTATAAATTTACTTAGGAATTCATGTACTGAATATTTTCCAATTAGATACACAAAGGTTTCTTTTAAATATCAAATAATGTAAAAAAAAAAATCAAATTTAGGAAAAAAAATTATATAGTATTGAAAAGAATATCATGAATAAACATGTTTTTAGGACTGCCTTTTCATCATTAGGATTTTTTCCTCCTTCCCTGATTGTTTTTAGAGTAAATTGTAATTTAGTTATATTAGAGATTGTATTTATATAAAACTCATTTGAGTTTTGCAATACTGTCTTTACAATCCTCTTAGTTAGAACATATGTGTTATTAGTAGTTATTTCACTGAATAATACAATATTTGATACAAACAGATATTTCTTAGTTTAAACATTCGATTGAAATGTCTACCCTGAGGGTAAAGGTTTGTCCTTTATAATGATGAGCTTTCTCCAGGGATGGTTGAAGGCCATGGAGAGATCTCTTAAAGGATGAAAGGCAATAACATTTTGAGCCTTCAAGTTCAAAAAAAGTTTATTTGACCCTGCTTCATATAATGTATTTACAGTAAATGTATACAGTATAGATTTCATAAAATAAAACAAAATATTTCACTGTACATACTTCTTCCCTTGGGGTATAGAGAAAAGAATAAATATGCGACAGACGTTAGTCATTGCTAAAGGCACTTAGATAGCATGGTTAAGAGAACAGCTTGGGAATCAATACACTCTGCAACTTCTATATGACAGTTATGCAGCATATGTTTTCATTGCCATTCATAGCTCATTTTAAACAAGTTTTGTTTGTTTGTTTGTTTGTTTGTTTTGTTTTGTTTTGTTTTTTCTTTCCCAGACCCGATTTCTTCATTTACTTTGCATCTCTTGTGCTGGGGATTGAGAGTGGGGGAAGTGCTCTATCACAGACAAAACTAGTAGGGTACCTTCCCTAGGAGCTTCAAACAACTTTTACTGTCTCTCCTCCCAATGTCCTCTCTCAAAACCTTTGGGAATTTTAGTGTAAACCCTGATGACAAACAGTGTAAACCTTTCTGTCAAGAACCATCCTACACAGCTCTATGGATTCCAGAGGCTCGTTGAAGACTGAGCTGTGTTTTTTTTTTTTTTTTGTAGTAGTAATTTTAGAGCTACAGTCTTAGTTGTGGAACTCTCCTATATTAGATCCGTATTTCACTCATATGCATCATGTTAGTTTGGAGTCTCATGAAATACATTTTAACAGGATGAATGAGTAATACAAGATTTTAAGTACCTTCACAGCTGAGATCACAAAGGATTATTCCAAAGTGTTGTTTTGAAAAATCATTTTTCTCCTTTTGGATGTACACTGTTTCTCTCTGTTACTTCTGTTAAAAGTCCCCATCAGAGTAACAACATCCTTTGAGACTAGGTAAAAACAATCTGTGTTCAAAGTAAAGTGTGAACTGAGTCTGTAACATCAAACCTTTGCAGAGCTATTAAAATTCATGTTCTAGAAGATGTAGCTTGATCTTCTTTATTACATCATTTGGAAAAGGAACCAGTTTTTAAATGTTACTGAAAAATATATTAGAAAAGTGTAATCCAGTTTGCTTTCTGAGTCAGGAGGCTTTATATTACATAACAATTCCAAAGGAATTTTACATACAAGTAAACATCAGACCTCTACTCCAAAATCTTGCATTCTCTGTGTGCAAAACTATCTTTTTATTATTTATTTATTTACTTGCGCTTCTTGATAGGGAAAAAACACCCACATAAAATATGATAATGAAAATCAGCGTAATGTTTAATCTTGTGCAACTTCAGCTGTTCTAAGCCAGTATGATGCCTTCCAGCTTCCACAGTTTAGGTTGTGTTACAAGAAGGGTCAACATTTCAAATATATTTTTTATCAATAGGAATTATTAGAACATCCAAATATTGGGTGGAGTTTTTAAACATAATTGGTTTCTCTGGAAAGGTCACCTTCTCTTTGAACAAGTTTTAAGAGGCTTGAACTTCAGGAAAAAAATAAAACAATTTTCTAGAAGAGTAAAACTGACAAATTCCTGATTCAGTCCAGATGGTGTGGGGGTTTGGTATTTTCTTTAAGTAAGTCTGTCTTCTGCTTCACAGTTTGAAAACCTAGGACAACACCAAATAAATAAATAAATAAACACTTCTGGGGCCTCCTTTAAATGTCTTGTCCAAGGAGTTCAAACAACAGTTGAGGTAACTGATGCGGGTGAAAATGAAAATTAATAAAATAAAATAAAATAAAATAAAATAAAATAAAATAAAATAAAATAAAATAAAATAAATAAAATAAAATAAAATAAAATAAAATAAAATAAAATAAAATAAAATAAAATAAAATAAAATAAAATAAAATAAAATAATAAAATTAAAATAAAATAAAATAAAATAAACCTTCTGGGATAATAGATACAGGGCTCAAAGCCTCCAAATAATCATACCACTTATTTTCTGTAGCTCTCTAAGTAGGCACAACTGATAGTAATTAAGTTTGAAAGAGTGCTGTCTAAGGACAAAGAAAAGAAGTATAATCATTCTGACATTCAGAATTAATTCAAATCGAGGATTGTTAGATGAGATCTTTCCCTTAACACTAATATTGATTAAATTTATCAAGAAATTGTATTTGACCCTCTCCTCACCCAGTGTCATGCGTGATCCCAACCACAACACGCCTTTTCATGCACTCTTTCCCTTGGTCACAAGGCGAAATCAAGGTCTCATTGAAAATTACTTCCACTGTTATCTTTACTGGCATCCAAACTAGTGCCACCAAAATAATTCACATGATATTCTACCACTGTAAGAACTGAAAAATAAATTTCACCCAAACCAGTATTTATCATGGAGTCGTAGAATGGTGTGGGTTGGCAGGGACACTTCCCACCAGACCATGTTGCTCAAAGCTCCATCCAACCTGGCCTTGAACAGCTCCAGGGATGGGCCATCCACAGCTTCTCTGGGCAACCTGTTCCAGTGTCTCACTACCCTCTGAGTAAAGAATTTCCTCCTAATATCTAACCTAAATCTCCCCTCTTTTAATTTATAACCACTCCCTCTTGTCCTATCACTATCTACCTGTTTAAAAAGTCACTCCTCATCTTTTTATAAGCCCTCTTTAGGAAGTGAAAGGCCACAATGATGTTTCCCCAGAGCCTTCTCTTCTCTAGGCTGAACAACCCCAGCTCTCACAGCCTTTCTTCGTAGAAGTGGTGCTCCAGCCCTCTGATCATCTCCGTGTCCCTCCTCTGGACCTGTTCTAACAACCCCACACCCTTCATGTGCTGGGGAACCCAGACCTGGCATCAGGACTCTTAGTGGGGCCTCACAAGAGCAGAGTAGAGGTGGACAGTCACCTCCCTTGACCTGCTGCCAACTCCCCTGTTGATGAAGCCCAGCATACAGTTGGCCTTCTGGGCTGCATGCGCACACTGCTGGCTCATGTCGAACTTTTCGTCCACCAGGACTCCCAAGTCCTTTCTCCACAAGTCTGCTCTCAAAGAATTTTTCTCCCAGTCTGTACTCATGTCTGGGATTTCCCTGGCCCAGGTGCAGCACATTGCACCTGGACTTATTGAACCTCATGAGGTTCACATGGGCTCACTTCTCAAGCCTCCCCAGGTCCCTTTGAATGGCATCCCTTCCTTCTGTTGTATCAACTGCACCACTCAGCTTGGTGTTGTCTGCAACCTTGCTGAGGGTGCACTTAATTCCACTTCCTATGTCACTGATGAAGATATTAAACACCACTAGTCCCAAGACAGACCCCTGAGGGATACCACCCATCACCAGCCTCCACTTGGACATAGAGCAGTTGACCTCAGCTCTCTGGGTGCAGCTGTCCAGCCAATTCCTTACCCACTGAATGGTCCACCTTTCAAATCCTTTTCTCTCCAATTTAGAGAACAGGTTGTCATGAAGGTCATGTCAAAGGCCTTACAGAAATCCAGGTAGATGATATTGGTCAGTCTTCCTTTGTCAAGAGATGCATTTACTCTGTCATAGAAGACCACCAGATTGGTTGGGCACAATTTGCCCTTGCAGAAGCCGTAATGGCTTTCTCTGATCACCTCCTTGTCTTGCAAGTGCCTTGACATTGCTTCCGGGACAACCCCTTCCATGATCTTCCCAGGCACAGAGGTGAGGCTCACCAGTCTGTAGTTTCTACCCTGGGCCCTCCTTTCTACCCTTTTTAAAAATGGAAGTGATGTTTCCATTTTTTCTGGTCACCAAGGACTTCACCTGACTGCCAGGACTTTTTAAATATGTTGGAGAGAGGCTTGGCAACTACATCAGCTAGTTCCCTCAGGACCCTGGGGTGCATGTCGTCAGATCCCATAGACTTGTACCTGTTCATAACCTGTTCCTCACCTGTTCATCAGGTGGTCTCAAACCTGCTTTTTGCTTACAGTGGGAGGGACTTTGCTCCCTCAGCCCTCAACTACAGGTTCAGGGAAATGAGAGACATGGGAAGCCTGACTGTCAGTGAAGACTGAGGGAAAGAAGTTGTTGAGCACCTCAGCCTTCTCCTTGTCTGTAATTAACAGTTGTTCGTTATCATTTATCAGAGGGGGAACATTCTCCTTGGCATTTCTTTTCTGACCAATGTACTCATAGAATTCCTCCTTGTCATTTTTTTCCTTCCCTTGCCAAGCTCAGTTCCACCTGTGCCTTGGCTTTCCCACCCCCATCCCCACACTTCCAGACAGCATCCCTGTACTCTTCCCAGGCCACATGTCCCTGCTTCCCCTGCCTGTGCGTTTCCTTCTTGCACTTCAGTCTGACCAGCAGGTCCTTGCTCAGCCATCCCAGCTTCCCATCCTCCCTGCTGGATTTCTTACACATGGGGACGGAGAGCTCTTGCACTCTAAGGGAAGTGTCCTTACAGAGTTGCCAGCTCTGATCAGTTCCTCTGTCCCTAAGGACAGTGTCAGGATTTACAGTACTGATAGCTGCAGTTAGAATCCATAATGTATTTTCCGGCAACTAAATAAATGGATTCCTTTGCAAAAGGTTTGCATTCCTGGGAGATCACACCAGAGAAAAGCATCTTATTTTGTTTCTAGAACTTTTAAAAGTAGTTCAGAAGGCTTCCTTTCTACAAGATCCTTCTTATAAGACAGGCATAGTCAGTGTCTTAACAGTTATGATTTTACCAGTGGTGGCATTCATTTCTGAGGGAATACTCCACATCTGAACACTGTTGAAACACTTCTTTTGTTATCCTCCTTCAGACTGAATTATTTCCCAAGAACACTAGAATTCATTCTTATTCTATAGTGTTTTAAGTTACCCTTATTTGAGTTCAGTTCTTGGAGAGCTGAAATCCTATCTAAAATGTTTCCTGTGATGTTTCTATTCTGATTTCCCAAAACAACTTTTTCAATTTCATGGGGAAAAAGTCATTCAGCTTTGAGTAAAAGAAAAAAAAAAATCCTTTGAATTCATTTGACCTTTACCTGAAAAGGAGTAATTACTCCCATTTTCAAAGTTATATTGTACTTATAGAATATATTTGTTCACCTTGAGATGGAGATTACTGATGAAATTCCATCTGAAAAGAAAACACATCTTTATAGCAAAGCTGGTCAAATACCAGAACAGGCTGCTCAGAAAGCTTGAGGAGTCTTGATGTAGAGACATTCAAAATCTGCCTGGACACAGTCCCGTGCAACCTGTTCTAGCTGACCATGCCCCAAGCAGCATGTGGGATTAGATGATCCTTGAGGTGCCTTTTGAGGTGCCTTCCTGACTCAGCCATTCTGTGATTCTGTGATTCCACGTGAAATAGAAAAAATAAGGTTCTTCATCCATCGGGACAGTAAAAAAAAATTCTGGAAGATTTGTCCAACCAAAAGAAAGAAAGAAGGAAGGAAGGAAGGAAGGAAGGAAGGAAGGAAGGAAGGAAGGAAGGAAGGAAGGAAGGAAGGAAGGAAGGAAGGAAGGAAGGAAGGAGGAAGGAAGGAAGGAAGGAAGGAGGAAGGAAGGAAGGAAGGAAGGAAGGAAGGAATGAGGAAAGGAAGGAAGGAAGGAAGGAAGGAAGGAAGGAAGGAAGGAAGGAAGGAAGGAAGGAAGGAAGGAAGGAAGGAAGGAAGGAAGGAAGGAATGAGGGAAGGAAGGAAGGAAGGAAGGAAGGAAGGAAGGAAGGAAGGAAGGAGGGAAGGAAGGGAGGAAGGGAGGGAGGGAGGGAGGGAGAAGGAAAGAGAGAAGGAAAGAGAGAAAGAGAAAGAGAGAAAGAGAGAAAGAGAGAAAGAGAGAGAAAGAGAGAAAAGGAAAGAGAAAGAGAGAAAGAGAGAGAAAAGAGAAAAGGAAAGAAAAAGAGAGAAAGAGAGAAAGAGAGAAAGAGAAAGAGAGAAAGAGAGAAAGAGAGAAAGAGAGAAAGAAAGAAAGAAAGAAAGAAAGAAAGAAAGAAAGAAAGAAAGAAAGAAAAGAGAAAAGGAGAAAGAAAGAAAGAGAAAGAAAGAGAAAGAAAAAAGAAAGAAAGAAAGAAAGAAAGAAAGAAAGAAAGAGAAAGAAAGAAAGAAAGAAAGAAAGAAAGAAAAAGAAAGAAAGAAAGAAAAGAAAAGAGAATGAATTACACTCACATCTAGTAAGTGGCTGGCTTTGAAACATCTTGTTGAGCAACTGTTCGTTGAAATGTGTATCAACACAGCAAATAATAAAATCCCAGTTTAAAATATCTGATATGTAACCACAGGACCTTAAATGATGTCCTCATTATCCTATACTCTAGTGTCCTGTCTTTATCTGTAAAATATTTTACAGACGTGTGAAAGCATCTTTTAATCAAAGATATCATGCATTGAGCTTCCTATATTTTACACAAGATCATATTTCTCTCTGTGCAGAAATCATTTACAAGTTATACTTTTTAATACAAGTCTGACTTAGAAATTGGTCAAGAAGAAACTTGCAGTGTATAGTCCCTTCCTCTTTCACGCATACACTGTTCTCCCTCAAAAACAGTAATTCATAAGGAAATTATAAACTTTTCCTAATTGTATAGAGGGTTTTCATTTCCATCATTCCCCAGTGAGATGAGGATCTCATAGTCTGACGAATAGAAATCTGAATTCCCACTCTTCATTTGTTGAGAATAAATCCATAAATTTAAGTATTTCTGTTACATTTTTCTTCAATAGAAGTTGCACAATTCTCACCCTTGAATCTTCTAATTATCAAACAGACAATTGCAAGGTAAATGTTCACTAATCTATATTGCACTGCAGTCTTTCTCTGTGAGAAAACCCTCTCAGAAAGCAGAGCTTCTGAACTGTCCGCCTATTCCAAAACACAAATATCCCTGCAAGCAAAACTTTACCTTTGTCTTGCCTCTCTACAAACTCCTTCCCATGTCTGCTTCCTCATCTACAAAATTGTATGGCACACTTTGCAGGCTCAGCTGTAGCTAACTTCTCATTCACCTGGACTTGATAGTTCTCCCTGGGCCCTACTAAAGAGACATTTTCTTTTCTCATCTCTCTCTGGCAAGTAGATTTTGAGCTGTAGCACACAGTTGCTACCTTTCATCCAACACTGCATTTTAGTAGTGAATGAAGCAATTTCTGAGTAATCAGTAAATTAGGCTATAGAGCACTTTGGGATGCTTCTGGATGACAGGTGTTATGCAAAAAGAAATCATTATAACCAAATCATTTGTGACAAAGTCTTTATTAGCTGATGGTGGGTTGGTAGTCAAAGTAAAATGAATTGCTATTCACTTCAGTAACTCATTTTAATTTGTCACTGCCTAAACCAAAAAGCCCATTTTGCAACACTAGGCGAGAAAGGTAGCTTTAGCCATAGCTATAACTTGGTGGTTCCTTGTGACTCGAGGTAAGCTTGTAGACCCCCTACAATATAGCATCGGTCAAAGGGCATCATTTCAAGGGCAGAGCAGGTAGCTTAGTCTTTCTGCACAAGGCTGTCATCAGCTGAGCTCTCCATGATGCAAGGGAAAACATTTTTTTGCAGTGTACAGGCTACTTCTAGGTAGATAGTCCCAAGGCTTCCTGCCCAGTATTTTATCTCCAGAAGAGATCCAAGCCCAAGCAAACCATATGCACAATCTCAGTTAAATTCAGTTATAACTAGTTTTATTTCTTGATGTATTTTTAACTCACTGAAACTCAGTCCCAGAGTTTATGATGATTTTCATTATTCTGCTTGAAGTTTTCATTGACATGGGTTAAAATTCTTCTTCTTGAAAGAGGACTTGAGTCATGTGTGGTTTTTGTGGGTGACGGTAAGTGTATCTACATAATTGCAAAAACAGCAATCCAGCAATCATTCTTTAAAAAGCAATCCATTTAATGTATTTATATCTTCTAGCAGTATTTAAAGATCCAAGCTAAGTATTGCTTACTACCACACTTTATTAGATATGTAGTAAAGTATACCAATAAACCAGGCAATAAATGGATTTTATATCTGATAATTCAATATAAAAACAATCAAAGAAGAATCAAAAACTATGTTTTATAGTAATGCAAGAACTACGCTGGCAAAATAAAGGTGTTTTTATTTCACATGATCAGTATTGTCTGTGTTCTCACATGGTAGTTCTCCAAGGAGCGTGTTGGTGAAAAGACAAGCTAATGCAAAAAGTTTATGAAGGTGATGTATCACTCTGCATTTGCAAGTATGGCAATCTGCAGTCAGGTCCTGCTCTTCTCCCAGACAGAATTAATCTGGGAATCTAATGAAAATAAAATCTGTGTTACATGAAATCAATTTTTGTGGTAAAGACGCAAATTAAGTTTAAATTAAAAAAGAGCATTGCTTTAAAGACCCAGCAACTGATTTAATAGCTGTCACTTTAAACATAAAGGAATAAAATAAAACACCCATGATTGCTGCGTTATTTACTTTTAACAACCCTTACCATTATAAATCACAAATGTATCTTTTGGGAGGTTGCGTGTGACATATTTAATTCTTGTTACCCCATCTGAGTCTCTGGAGAACACTAAGTATGAAATTCACTGTGACTGAAAATACATAATACAGCCAATTAAAAGAGTGCACAAATTGCCATCTCAGATTTATTACTCTAATGTAATAAAAACAATCACTTGATTTGGCTTATTAAAAATTACAGAAGTAACCTTCTATAATCTCCCATCAAACCACATGAATGACAGAAGTCTAACCTTCTCATTTACAATAACCTATTCTTAACATTTAGGGATTGGAGTTAAAATTTTAAGTCATGACTGTAAGAATGGCACACCAAGAAGTATCATAATTCAAAGACATATCCAAACAGCCAAACAGAAAGCCCTACATTCATATACATATCATAAGGCGTTTTACACTGAGGTTGTACATTATCCCAGGAAGCAGTAACTCTGAAAATAATGTTGGGTCATGGAGGACAAGCAACAGACAGGCTTCTAGGATGGATAAAGATGTTGACATAACCAGTGTTTATTTGCACGAAGAATAATGGGACATTACCTGTGATTTTGTAGTGGTAATGGTTCCCACATTTTAAATATGATATTGGAAATTCAGAGCTAATGCAAAGATATAAACAAAATTTGATATGTAAGAGATTAGATATTGATATTGATATATAGGTAGCAATGTTCCTATTTTCATTCACATTGGTACAGAAAGACTCATTTGTGATAGCAGAGATGGCTGATGAACTCAGTGACAATCTTCTGCTGATTTTGGAAAATAATAATTTTTTCACACAAAATATAAATAATTTAAACTAAATAAATGTAAAGATCCAGATCTGAATATTATGACATTTAGACTAATGAGCATAGCTCTAATTCATCCGTACAAGGACTCTTCTCCAATTCACCCATTCAAAGCATTTAAAGGAAAACAAACAAACAAACAGAAAATCTGAATAGAATGGGAAGGGGGCTAGTTACAAATAAGGACAGGAAAAAGGACAGAAAGAAATGACAGGAGTAGAGTGTAAAAAATATCTGAATATTCTATGTTAAATATTCTAGGTCAAAGTTGTGATGGAAATGCACATATATTTTGAATTTACCATCTAAGTTTTCCTGGAATAGAAAGCATTAGAGCAGAAACAATCTTTGGAATACGTATTCCTCAGACTAAGAAAATCCACTACAATTTCAGATGGCATGCTTTCTGTGTCATAGATATATTTATGGCAGTCTATTATCCAAACAGGTTGTTTGAACTTCACTGTGTTACAATCTATGACATATTCAATTTTCTGCCTTCACTGCTTTCCACATCAGTGGATTTTATATTGTCTACAAGAGGTTGAGGCATTTTCCTACTGCTCACTTTAGAAGACACAGACAAAAACATGTCCTCACTTCAAACTAATTTTCAAACACTTCTCTTATAATTCAGACTATTTCCATGACTTTTATTTGCATTTCCAGTCTCCCATAAGAACTGAACAATCTTTTTCAGGTTTAATGGACTACATAAAAACAGTAGTGAGCTGACAGTTCAGAGATCCAAAAGTGTTTTAAAACAGTCCTAAACTATATTTACAAGTTTTAAGTGATAACTTCAAAAATAGCTTAATTTTTTTAACTCAGGAAGGCCAAAGAATCACCATACTGCACATGCAAAGTTTAGCTTTTCCCAAATTTGAAGTCTGCAGGGGATATGTATATAAACAAAGGATGTACTGGGGGAGCATTTTGGATTGTGTGGCACTGCTTGCTATAACAAGTCATCCTCTTCCTCTCACTTCCATGATTCTTCACCTGGCAAAAGTTCACCCAGCATTGTCATTGTGGCTTGGTTTTGTAGCTTCCACTATTTTCATACAAATAGTTTCTTTCTGTTTCACTAGCAAAATATAAGATAAAGCATGCTTGTATTTCACCAGAAATAAAGTGAAAAAATATCTAATACATCTTCAACACAAGAAGTGACAGTAGTTTTCGTACATCCAACTTTGAAGGCAAGTTTTTATCTGACTAGTTCAAAGATTTTATACTTTTAAATAACCCCAGATACTTTATAACTAAGAGCTCTTTTAATAAAAATTATTTTGAGGACATTCATGATAACTGGTGGATGAATTCTTAAGCTTTTGAGATCAAAAGGAATGGCTGCAGCATATACTTCAGAGTGGTCTGCAAAAAAAAATGAGAAAGTAATCATGGAATACCTCTGGGTATAACCTGAATTTTGGAAACTGAAAACCGCCGACATTTCTTAATTGGTGATCTTTACCAGAACATTGGATATATACCCACATTTTTTTAATAATATCTACAGAAATACAAACTAGTGCATTTCATAAAAATTAGTAGTCCATGGTGCCATGCATTAGGTAAGTCTTCCATGGCTAGTCTTCTTTGTTTTTGCAGTTCAGCCCTTGTTCTGTTCTTGAAGCTAACTGGTTTCAACAATAATATAAATGACCACAGCGAGCACAGAGGTGTTTGCACAATACAGACCTAGACTACTATAACATAGTAATATTACTATAACATAGTAATCTTCCTAATCAAGAGCATTGGACAGCCAAAGAATGTTCTTATTGTTGATGACCCATCCCTGCAAGTGTCCATGGCCCAGTTGGATGGTGCTTTGAACAACCTTGTCTAATGAAAAGTGTGCATGCCCATGGCAGGGGGGGTGGAACTAGGTGATCTTTAGGGTCCCTTCCAACCCAAACCATTCTGTGATTATGGTATAACTTCCTAGAAACACATCTGTGCTGACAATATTTATACTGTTGGCACAGAAAGAAGAGTAGCAGTCGGTAGGTGTTTCACTAGAAAATAAAGAAAGCCTTGGCTGTCTTCCAGTTTGCTTTTTTTTTCCCTTCACTTACTCCTGTCAACATCTCCCTTGCTCCTAGTGGAAAATCAGATGCAAAGGCAGAACAAAAATAGTACCATGTCCTGCATCATATTAATCATTGATTCTCATAAATCTCCCAATTTACTGAACTTCCTAAAACAAGTCTAGAATGCTTTCACAAGAATATTTTGAGGAATTTCTCAGTCTGGGTCCTTCTTCTGATCAGCTTTACCTAAGAATGGAAAAATCTGCTCTAGAACAGCAAAGCTGACTGAGTGAAGACAAAATCCTTCCTTCTTCCTTCAGTTTGTCTTATCCTGTGTCAAGACACTGAAACTTGAGGCTAGGGAGCCTTCATTTACCTGCCCTGGCCAGTGGCAGTAGCAAGGGCTTAGTACCGATCAGACTGTCACTGATTCAGGGAACGTGCTATAGCAGTGCTTCACAGCATAAACATTGCTGTGTCTGGTTGTTACATATATGGCATAACACATATATGGCACAGGTGAGGAATGCATGATCTTAGAAAAGGACCTCAAGACACTGACCAGTTCCTCTCCCAGCACAGATATTTTGATCATGCATACCCACTTTGATGCAGTCAGATTCTGGTCTAGTCTTCAAAACTGCTGGTTATAAGTATCCCACTACCTTTCCAGAGAGTTTATTTCAGAATTTCATTGCACTTTGAAGTATACCAAGTTCTTTCTAATATCCAAGTCTCCCTTTCTGGAAGGGAAACTGAAGTTTCTAGGCAAGTTTGAAAACCAACTCCTAAATTACGACCTTCTTCTTTTCTGGCTGAGTTGACAACTATGTTGTTTCAGATGTCTTTCATAATATCATAGCATCTTATTGACTCCCTGCAGCTTCTAAAATTGAGAGACAATAAAATACATTTTATAATGTTCCCCTATAAACTTAATCATTAATCTTTGATGCTGAAAAAGGGGAAAATTGTTTTCCAAGTTTCTAATTTGCTAGTCCAATTCTTAGGCTAACCAAATCTTCTAATGGAATTTAGAAGAATTTAGGTCTTTTGTATTTTTTACCAAGTCCATATCTGTGTACTCAACCAGCTTATGAATGATTACTACAGGTTCTTACTTTCAGAATTACTGATGAACAAAATAATTGCAGAACAACCTTCACCTACAATTTCTCATGTGCTACTGTAGTCTTATCATATTTATTCAATTAGTTTAGCCTTTTTTCCCTCTGAGAACAGCTTTATTCTGATTGTTTTCTTTAACTGAAGGTGTTTGCCAAATATTCAGATTTCTGCATCTGATCTTCCTAAAATATTGACTTCAAGCCTGCCTCTGCATCAAGAGAAGACATTGGAAGCTTTAATCAAGAGGATAATACTTACTGGCTATCTGTGGAGTATAATCATCCACATCACAATAGTTTTGCTCCCTAATTAGTTAAATTAACTTCTATGACTATGAGGAGACAGGAAAAATCAAAAGCTTTTCAGAAGAGGTAGCTTAGATGCTCCCATCATTAATGTCTCCATGAATACACTAAAGAAGTTGAGATTTTTGCTTTTCAGATGCCTACTTGGGGTCAAGTCATTCCCAAGAATGTTTGTATACAACTAATTTAAAGGGTGATGAGCAGTACTGAAAGACTTACAGGGCTTTTACTAAAGGAAATATTCACCCCATGAAGCTTATTTCAAACAAAGAGTTCCATATGCAGCAGTAACTAATGAAGACTGCTTTTCTATACAACCACATGTGCAGCAGTTGGATTCTGAAGTCAGATTATCATTTTACAAAGTTGTTGATGATTTTCATTATGGACCCCTTAGTGTTTAATAATATAGCTAAGTTCGTGTCTTACTGGGACACTGCTAGAGTGACTCTCCTCTCCATACCCCGTTATTTTTTATGAAATCAGTAAGAGAGAGTAAATCTTTAAAACAATTACTGTTGTATTAATTTGGTATAAGCAAGTACGTTTGGAAGTTATCCTGTGGTAGAATGAATGCAAGTATAGACATTGCTTCTTCAAGAAAACCACCTAAGAACTGTAGCCTCCTCTCAGCACTGCATCGGTATACATTTTATAAAATACAGATTTTCTATGAAGTATTTTTCATCTGAAATGTAATATTGTTCTTAAGGAAGCAACACAGATGGTTGGCTAAGGCGAGATCTGCATTTATGTTTAGTCTCTCCCCAGCCTTTATTTAACAAGGCATCCATGGCACAGGGCAACCAAAAGAAGGCTTGGGATCCAGGAGTCTCTGATGAAGAAGTACACCACACACACATTGTTTGCTTAATGCAAGTTTCTCATTTCTTTGGGCCCAAGTCCTCTTCTTCTGCTGTTTTTCAGCCAAAGACATCTAGTTTGCATAATAAAAGGAAGAATTTGTTTCATTTGTTTCTGAGGCACACTCAGAACCCTATATCAAAATGGAGTACTTCAAAGTACCATCCTGAAATGTTTTAAGGAAAAACTACAAATGGATTTGACAGAGAAAAAAAAAAAAAAAAAGAGAGAGAGAGAAGGAACAGAGGCTACACATACTATTATTGATCTAAATGAAAGTATTAAATCTTTGTTGTTCTGGCAAAATTCCATGTTAACAGCAGTTCTCTAAATACACAGAAGGCCCAGATGGAGACCTGTGGATAAGTTGCTGGAAACAGAAAGATTGCTTCTTTCATTTGTCTGACAGTCCCAAACTGTAGCTTCAACATATAAGAAATACAGGGGGAGATGTGACAACTGGGAAAAGGCAAATATTGTCATCCATTTTCAAAAAAAAACGGAAGGTCAGTTCAGGGAACCGCACACCCATCATGCTCACTTTGGTTCTCAGGGAAATCATGGAGCAAGTCCTCTTGGAGTACATTTCTGGGTACAAGAAGGAAAAGGTGACTGGGAACAGTGAGCATGGATCTACCAAGGATATATCATGCCCAACAAACCTGCTTTCCTTTTATGATGGAATGACTGGACATGTGGGTGAAGGATGAGCCGTGGATGTCATTCCCCTTGACTTTAGCAAGGATTTCACCATTGTTTCCCACAAGATTCTTGTATCCAAGTTAAAATAATATGATCTGAGTGAGTGGGCAACTATACAAATAAAAAAACTTGTTGGATGATTAGGCTCAGAAGGTAGCTGCCAATGAGTCATACTCTACCTGGAGATGAGTAACAACTGGAATACCACAGAAGTCTACCCTAGAATCTGTTTAATATCTCTATTAAGGATCTTGGACAGGTGACAAGGTTCAGTCTCATTACTCATAGATGTAATCAAACTGAGCGGAACAGTTGATACCTTCAAGAGAAGGGACCATCCAAAGGGACCTGGACAAGTTGGAACCAACAGTAACCTCACACAATTCAGCAATGACAAATGTTGTTATTCTATGGTTCCACATCTATTTTTTTTCCTGAATCTAATGCTCTCTTCTTAAGAGCTTTTCAACTTTATTATTAGAACTCAGTCATTAGAAAGCAAGTCTTATGAGGAGTGGCTGAGGGAGCTGGAGTTGTTTAGCTTGGAGAAAAGGAGGCTCAGGAGAGACCTTATTGTACTTTGCAATTACCTTAAAGGAGGTTGTAGAGAGGTGTGGATAGGGCTCTTCTCCCAAACAACAAGTGGTAAGATGAGGGGAAATGGCCTCAAGTTGCACCAGGGGAGGTTTATATTGGATACTGAAATTTCTTTAATAATTAGTTATTAGTAGTTAGTTATAAAAAGCATTCTCTGAAGATAGAAAGCCACGTCACAAAAGTCTGTCTTGAATGCCACACTTATTTTTTCCCCCTAGAACAAACTATGGAGAAACTATAGGCCAGATATCATCACAGTATCTTAACCCTTCTTCAAACATATTTTATGGGTTAGAAGAAACACTCAAATTTTCTGAGTTCTTCAAGAAGTAACTTGTCAACTGACATAACTAGATGATCTTGGAAGTCTTTTCCAACCTTTATAATGCTGATTCTACAATGTGCCACCAAAATGATTAGTCTGACTTTGTAGTGTGCACTTGCAGCTCAGAAGTCCAACAGCATCAAAAGAAGAGTGGCCAGCAGGTCAAGGGAGGTGACTGTCCTCCTCTACTCTGCCCTTGTGAGGCTCCACTTGGAGTCTTGCATCCAGGAGCACAAGAAGGATGTGCAGAGGAGAGCCACAAAGTTGATCAGAGGGCTGAAGCACCTCTCCTATGAAGAAAGGCTGATAGATCTGGGGATGTTGAGCCTAAAGAAGAGAAGGCTCCAGGGTGACCTTATTGTATCCTTTCAATACTTAAAGTGGATTTATAAAAATGGAGAACAACTTTTTGCTCAGGCAGACAATGACAGGACAAGGGTGAATAGTTTTAAACTAAAAGAGGGGAGATTTATATTAGATGTTAGGAGGAAATTCTTCACTCTGGGGGTGGTGAAGCACTGGAACAGGTTGCCCAGAGAAGTCCCATCCCTGGAGGTGTTCAAGGCTAGGTTGAACAAGGCCCTGGGCAACCTGATCTAGTGGGAGGTGTCCCTGGCCATGGCAGGGGGGTTGGAACTAGATGATCTTTAAGGTCCCTTCCAACCCAAGCTTTTCTATAATTCTCTGACTCAGAGCTAAGGTTGGAAAATACTTAAGAAAACTGGACATACGTAAGTGTATGGGCCCTGGTGGGATGCAGCCACATTGCTGAAGTAGTTGGCTGATGTCACTGT
The DNA here is from genome assembly GCF_040182565.1 of Anser cygnoides. Classification (NCBI taxonomy): domain Eukaryota; kingdom Metazoa; phylum Chordata; class Aves; order Anseriformes; family Anatidae; genus Anser; species Anser cygnoides. The sequence continues at coordinate 140,717,574 of NC_089873.1, forward strand.
GAGGCCATTCTTGATAATCTTTGAATAATCATGGAAATTAGGAGAGCCATCTGACAAATACAGAAAAACAAATGTCACTGTCTTCAAAAAGGGCAAGAGAGGGGAGCGAGGAACTACAGATGGGTCAGCCTCACCTCAGTCCCTGGGGAGGTGATAGAGCAGATAATACTGGAAACCATTTCCAGGCATGTGAAGGACACAAAGGTGACCAGGAGCAGTCAGCATGGATACACGGAGGGGAAGTCATGTTTGACCAATCTGATAAGCTTTTATGACAAAATGACTGGTTTGGTAGATGAGTGGAGAGCAATGGATACTGTCTACTTGGAGTTCAATAATGTTGTCTCCCATAAAATCCTCATAGGAAAGCTGATGAAGTATGGCTTGGATGGGCAGACAGTAAAGTGGATTAAAAACCGGACTTATGATTAGGACCAGAGGGTGGTGAGCAGTGGCACAAGGTCTACGTGGAGGCCAGTAACTAGCAGAGTATGCCAGAGGCCAATACTGGATCCAATCCCATTCAACATCTTCATTAATGATCTGGATGATGGCGACAGAGGAGTATATCCTCAGTAATTGTGCAGATGGCCCAAAGCTGGGAGGAGAAGCTGATATAGCAGAAGGTTGTACTACCATCCAGAAGGACTATCACAGGCTGGAGAAATGGGCTGAGAGAAACCTCATGAAGTTCAACACAAAGTGCAAATTCCTGCACATGGGGAGGAATAACCCCAGGCACCAGTACAGGCTGGGGGCTACCCAGCAGGAAAGCATCATGGTAGAAAAGTGCCTTGGGTGTACCCAACAGTAAGCCAACAATGCGTCCTTGTTGCAAAGAAGGCTAATGGTATCCTGGGCTGCATTAGGCAAAGAGTTGTCAGCAGGTCAAAGGAGGTGATCCTTCCCCTCTACTCAGCCCTGGTGAGGCCACATCTGAGGTACTGTGTCCAGTTCTGGGCTCCTCAGAACAAGAAAGTCATGGACATACTGGAAAGTCCAACGAAGGGACATGAAGGTGATTAAGGGACTAGAGGACCTCTCACATGTTTGGAGGCTGACAGAGCTGAGACTGTTCAGCCTACAGAAGGCTCGGGGGGAATCTTGTCAATGTATATAACTACCTGAAGGTAGGGCAGAAAGATGAAGCCAGGGTCTTCAGTGGTGCCCAGTGACAGGACAAGAGGCAGTGAGCACAAATTGAAACACAGAAGGCTCTGTCTGAACATCAGGAAACTGAGCACTGGCACAGGTTGCCCAGAGAGGTTGTGGAGTGTCTCTCCTTTGAGATCTCCAAAAGTTGCCTGGAGATGGTCCTGTGCAACCTGCTGCAGATTGCCTTGCTTGAGCAGGGGGGGTTGGACAAGACAACCCTCAGAGGTCTCTTCCAACCTCAGCTATTCTGTGAATCTGTCTCTCAAAGGAAAAAACAGAAACAGAAACATATATGGTCACATTTTTTGCTTTTATTCTTCTCATTCTGAAATTCTTCCTTTAAACAAGCTAGTAATGATTTTCACAGCGGGAATGCTAAAATGTTCCCAGAAAACAAAGAAAGCAAAACAAATCATCATGAAATAAAACAATTTCTCTCACTTCAAAAGAACTTTGGAAAGTTATCAGTTTCAAAAAAATTAGCATAGTAAGTTTGCTCATTTAAGGGGATACCTATTTTGTTAGATGTAAAAGGTATTATAAAGGTAAAGGAGAGGATGACAGGATACCATCATTACGCTGAGGTGAACGGGTGAATGTGTGTCATGGTTTTGGATGGATAGAGTTAATTTTGTTCATAGAGGCTTGCACAATGCTGTGTTTTGGATCTGGAATGAGAATAGTGTTGATAACACCCCGATGTTTAGTTGTTGCAGAGCAGTGGTTACACAGAGCCAAGCACTGTTCAGCTTCTCATGCTGTCCTGCCAGCCAGGAGGCTGAGGGTGCACCAGGAGCTGGGAGGGGACACAGCCAGGGCAGCTGGCCCAGGCTGACCAAAGGGATGTCCCGTACCACATGGTGTCGTGCTCAGCAATAAAGGCTGGGGGAAAGAAGAAAGGAGGGGATGTTCAGAGAGATGGTATTTGTCTACCCAAACAACCATCATGTGTGATGAGCCCTGCTTTCCTAGGAGTGGAAAACTTGTATGCCAATGTGTAGCAAAGGTATTCCTTACTTGCACATATGGCTTTTGCTTTACCTAGTGATCTGTCTTTACCTCAACCCATGAGTTCTCACACTTTTACCTTTCAGATTCTCTCCCCCATCCCACCTGGGGGGTGAGTGAGCAGCTCTGCCTGGCTGCCTGCTGTGGTTAAACGAAAATAATGGGATTCACCAGTTTTCATACAAACAGTTCAACAGAACCAGGAACAAATATGATGCTACAGAAACACCAGGTTCCTTCAGACACTAATAAGACTACTTCTACACAAATGTTTGTGTCTCTCTAGAGACAGCAAATATCAGTACACATTCACACACTCAAGAAAGATCCTGAAAATTAAATTAAATATTAACTTTACTTTAGTGGAAATCTGGGAGAAGGGCAGTAAAAGCATCTTTCCAGACTACAAATGTTCTCTTCAGGAATCAGAAATCAGAACTGAACAAGAATTTGAATGACAAAAGAAATAGAAAACTCTATAATCAAAACCACTGCTGGTATTGCACTGGATACATATGGGAACTTGGAGGTAATCCTGCCATGACTTCTGCCCCCTGTGTGCACGTACACAGTTTGTGGACTTTAATATCACCATATGAATTCTGCATCTTGCCCCCCTGTCTCTTATGAACAAGTGACATTGCCAAAACTCTCTGAATGCTACTTAAGAGCTTCAGGATGCATTTGGCTCAGTGAAATTTGCTGGGTCCTGCATCTGGGGCGTAACAACCCCAAGCAGCGCTACAGGCTGGGAGATGAGTGGCTGGAAAGCTGCCTGACGGAGAAGGACCTGGGAGTACTGGTTGATAGACAGCTGAATATGAGCCAGCAGTGTGCCCAGGTGGCCAAGAAGGCCAACAGCATCCTGGCTTGCATAAGAAGCAGTGTGGCCAGCAGGTCTAAGGAGGTGATTGTCCCCCTGTACTCGGCTCTGGTGAGGCCGCACCTCGAGTACTGTGTTCAGTTTTGGGCCCCTCGCTACAAGAAGGACATGGAGGTGCTCGAGAGAGTCCAGAGAAGGGCAACGAAGCTGGTGAGGGGTCTGGAGAACAAGTCTTATGAGGAGCGGCTGAGGGAGCTGGGGTTGTTTAGCCTCGAGAAGAGGAGGCTCAGGGGAGACCTCATCGCTCTCTACAGGTACCTTAAAGGAGGCTGTAGAGGAGTGGGGGTTGGTCTATTCTCCCACGTGCCTGGAGACAGGACGAGGGGGAATGGGCTAAAGTTGCGCCAGGGGAGGTTTAGGTTGGATGTTAGGAAGAACTTGTTTACTGAAAAGGTTGTTAGGCATTGGAATGGGCTGCCCAGGGAGGTGGTTGAGTCGCCATCCCTGGAGGTCTTTAAAAGACGTTTAGATGTAGCCCTTAGTGATATGGTTTAGTGTAGGACTTGTTAGTGTTAGGGCAGAGGTTGGACTAGATGATCTTGGAGGTCTCTTCCAACCTAGACGATTCTGTGATTCTGTGATTCTGTGAAATTTACAGCCTGTATTAGAACAGAGCCCAGAAGCAGTGTTACAGATTTCTAATCAGCACATATTCTCCAGCAATGAGCATGTTATGAATATCTACAGCTAGATAAAGTAATTCTAAAAATGAACTGCCAAAGATAAAGGTGTAGATACTCCTACTGAGCTTGAATGCACTATTTCACTGGGATGCATTAACCTGCATAGAACATTAGCAGTAAGTTTCAATTCTGTACATGTTTAAGCATAGATCTAATTTTAGTTCAATGTGGCTATTCTTCCTGAAGTCATGGAATCAAGGGAAATAACTCTGGAGAGGACTGGATATTTCACCGTACCACCCTGAAGTACAAACATACAGTGACACGATTCTGAGTACCTTTGCACTGGTCTCTGTTCCATAGGAATACCCTGAGCTTTCATGTGTAAGGTCTAGTGTACAATGAGGGGAAAAAAATTGTCTAGGCTAAAAGAAACTAACAAAGTATTCTTAGCAATCCTAAAAGCTATATAGAAGACTGGTTGGTATACTGGTTTTCTACTGATCTACCTATCAGTAGAAAAAAAGTTTCCAATAGCTCCCTGCAAACTAATACTATTCCAGGAAAAGCTTGCTTTTTTTCAACATCGCTCTAACTCTGCAGGGGTGGGCATTGCATGAGAATATCATCTAGAATATTGCCTAGTTTTTAATGTTTGCATTTTTCCTGTAGAAATCTGACCTGTGATATATTTTAACAATGTGCATCAGGAAAAAAAAAATAACCTCAGCTCTCTGTTCTGCTACAGTTCTTGACCTATAAATCAGCTTGACAAACAAACAAACAACAACAACAAAAAGTTATCTCTGCTTCGAATTATACTTTCTGTGGAAAACTGTGGGAAAAAAAAAAGATATACATGCAATCAACTACTTGCACACCCTACTCCTGAGCAGTAAAAAAAAAAAAAAAAAAAAAAAGATTCTTTACAAAAGATTACACATGAATATTTCTATTAGGAGTTGAATAAAAAGTTTTTCAAAAAAATGTCATTTTTCAGTATCTAGTAAATCCTTGCAACTATGAACTCACTTTTACTTGTCCTGTCATGGTGGTGATGCCAGTCACACCTCTGATGAGGTACTGTTCCTGCAAGGTGCCTCTGCTTCTCTTTCTCACTAGGAGGCAAATTGGAGAATATTCTCTTGTTCCACCCAACAGCTATATTCTAGGTGACTAATTGGTTAGAAATGCTCACAGGGAATAGAAGTGCAAGTAAAACAAACAAAAAAATGCATTTAATCCTGTACCAAAATTACAAGATTAGGAGGAGACACAGAAAAAAAAAATCAAATAAAGACAGTGATAAAATGGAAAAGTAAACCTTATTTCAGCTAGATTAAGGAGATAAAGTTCATGATAGCAGCATTTACATACAAACTACAACAGAAGTAAATTCTGACAGCACCCTTTTCTCCCTTGCATACAAATAGCTGATGTTTGTTCGTTCAGCAACTTGCAATGTTTGAAACTAGATGTTCCATAGTAAGGACTGCAGGATGCTGGAGATAGAGCTTGGCAAGCCCAGCAGTGGAGGGAAGCATGAAGATCCTAGCTTTTGATGGTCTGCTGGATTCCCTTTACACTAGTCTTTCTAACCACTTGGCAATTTCACCGCTGAAAGTCTCTTGTGTCTGCAAAAGCAGAGTGTACGAATGGAAAGAACTCGTGTTGGAGCAATGCCAAGCTTGCAAACCGGGTTTGGAATTGTCTGCACAGCACCGAGTGGCGTAGTTTCGCTTATGTATAGCACTCTGGTAAGCAGCTGAGTCAAGACATGCTGTCTCACAGCTTCTCTCATCTTCTGTTCCAGGCACTGTGAATATTGTCCAAGCTCCAACTAATGCGGAAATTCACAGTCTGGTGCTCTTCTTCAGTGCCATTATCATATTCATAGCTTTTTCTAAAGCCTTGAGATTTTCCATTATGTACACACAGTGTGGTTTTGATACTGCACACAGGGACTTCAGTGTGATCACGAGAGCAGCCCTGATCCGATGCCCTTCTATTGCTATTGGTTAGAACTTGAAAAAGGGATGCAGATTCCTACTAAGATTTTTCAGAAGTTGTGTATTTCCTAACTGTCAATGAAACACTAGGAACCGTAAATCTACTGACATGGTCAATTACTTGCTTTGGTTCTAGGAACTGTAAATCTACTGATCTACTGATTTACAGTAGTTCAATTACTCACTTTGGTGCTCCTCTACTTTCTGAACTCAAGGACCTTTAAAATTTGGCCCCAGGTCAATTACAATTTACCACGAAACAATGTGCATAAAACCTAAAAACCTAAAACCATGTGCACTTCCACACTGACTTACATTCACAGTCTGGAAGCACAGCCCCTTTGAACCTACAAGCCTCAGTAAAATTTGTTACTTCAATTCAGCTCTTAATTTGCGGTAGCTTTTATTTCCTTAGATATGGTAAACCACTGTTTATCTCCTGCCTGACCATTCAGTAACAAAATTTGTCAGCTTTGTACTTATGCCATTACTTCCAATTTATTTGACTGGTTAATTCTAATTGCACCCCAGTAGAAACCATTTATAATTCACTCCTCTGAAAAACTCCATCCAAAACTAAAACAAAACCAGGGCATTTGAACTTCCTACTCAGCCCCAGAGTCTGGAACTGCTTCAGCTGCCATTTCAGTGCCTCTAATCTCTTAAAGTGTAATTGCTTTTATTACATCAGTACGGACCTTACTGGCTGCCACTCTTTTTAACCTATTTCTTTCAACAATCACATTTAACCTCTGTCAGCAAGCGTGGATTATTAGTGGAAAGCAAGGGCAAAGGCAGCACATTATGAAGAGAACTGTAATGGGGAGAACAAGAAAAATCACTTGCGGTGGGGGTTTTGAAAGTATTTTTCATCCTTTGCCTCAGAATGCATGGCCATGCACAGCCATGCCCGCTTCCCTGTGGGGAAAAATGATAGTGACTCCAGGATTTTTACAAAAGGTGCTTTAGATTTCTGATCTGACTTTAAATCCAGCTGCTGGGAGCTAACTCCTAAATTGTCATCATCCTCATCATCTGTGTGAGGGGGACCTGCCCAATGAGTGAGCACTCTTCTTGCCTTACCCAGCAAGTACAGAGGGAGATGACTGCTGTCACCCACGGCTCCAGGGCTCTACAGGCAAGAACACAACAAGTGTGAACAGACAGCAACAAGAAACAGGAACCTGCTATATGCACACTTTGCTGATTCAGACTCACTGTGGAGGCTTTATTTCATAAATGTAGCACAAAGTTATTCTCCAAACCACCCTCAGCTTTCCTGCAGATACAAAACTCTTAGCTGTTTACAGATTCTGACCCCATTCAGTAAACATGACCGTTTATACCAACAGCAAACCTCCTCCAGGCAGAATCCCCTCATTACCGAAGTGGCACAGGAACAGCATGCCTTGTCTTATGTTGTCTTCTCACTGTCATCGAGATGTGGAAAAATCCCCAGCAAAGAAGTGTCCCCAACACTACAGAACATAGCAACCTCACAAGCAGTTCAAGTAAGCTTCCTGGAAATTATGGATAAGTGATAAAAAAAGAACAGGCCTGCTTCAGCTTAAGAACAGTTTATATTGATAAAATATAAGAGCATATTTAAGCTGACTTTCACACTCCCATTGTAGTTTGTATCAGTCATAAACCAAAATGTATTCATACAAGCAGTGACCTTGCTTTAACTAGAACATGCTCGAAATAAACACACCCTAATTTGAGTTGCATGGTGCAATAACTTCATGCACATCTCAGTGATGGAGAGGGCTTCTTTAATAGGGACTGTAGTGACAGGACAAGGAACAATGGTTTAAAACTAAAAGAAGGCAGATTTAGATTAGGTATAAGGAAGAAACTCCACTCAGAGGGTGGTGAGGCCCAGGAACTCAGAGAAGCTGTGGATGCTCCATCCCTGGAAGGGTTCAAGGCCTGGTTAGATGGGGCTTTGTGCAACCTGGTCTGGTGGGAGGTGTCCCTGCCCATGGCAGGTTTGGTGCAACTAGATGGTCTTAAAGGTTCCCTTCAACCCAACCCATTCTGTGATTATATAACTCTATGATTTACAGGCAGATATTAGGCCATGCCAGCAGAAGACCACCATTGTCATCTACTGATCTTAAAACCCCAAACAAAAAGAAAAAAAAATACTAAAAACTCTCTTCTATGTTTAGGAACATCCTACAAGCTGAGAGGACATTGAGAACTTTCTCTCTGGCACCAGTGGTGGTGAAAGAGTTCAATAAACTACTGAATATTTCTTTATAACAGGTGTAAGGTCAACAGAGATGTCATGACTGTATTTCCATTTTTAAATCAAGGTCATATTTTGATAGTGTGCTGGGAGGTGAAGAGCTGGTTTTATTTATTTATTTCTATTAAAACCTCACTGCCTCACTTGGACACAACCAAGATCACAGTACCCTAAACACTAAACAAGGACTTCAAAAATAGATTATGGTGAGCTTGCAGTTCAGTCTGTTTCCTAGCAAATGGGAGAGAGAAGAATGAGCCTGGGTAAAAATCTGTCTAAAAAACATCACGAAAAAGCATTTGTTATATCTGTGTTTGTAAGGTTTAGCTTAATTGGTTTATCACAAGGTGTTATTGGAAGGCTGATTGTCATTTGTAAACTGTTAATGGAAAGCAAATCTCATGTATTACTTCCCCCTATCAAGAGAGAGCAGCTAGAATTGGAAACTTTGCATAAAAATAAGTAGTTAAACCAACTGAAGAAGCATGTTGACAGATCAACTAAACAGATTGTATGGCTGCAGGAGACAGATGTATTACAAGTAAAAGAATCTGAGCACTGGAAATGTCTTGGGGCTAGCTTGGCAACATGTTTTCTTGCTGAGAATATTCTACAAGACTGATTTTGGTTATTGTGCCTGAGAAGCACATATGAAATTCAGCTTAAGTAAAAAGGAAACTTGTTTTGTTAAATTGAAGGTTCTATGTCCATCTCTGTTCATGCCAAACACCATATTTTTAATAAATGAATACTCAACGTTACCCTGACACATTATACGGAATTACATCAAGATGAGTTAGGTAGTTACTGCATTAGACTGCACTAGCAGTCTTTGCTGAGGACTTCAAAGTTCTTTTACTTAGCACACCATACATACTTTTTTTCCTAAGAAGACTCTCTCATGCAAGTTTCTCCTTGTGAAGAAAAAAAAGAAAAAAAAAAAAAAGAAGGCAAAAAAAGGTGTCATATGGTAGATCGTATTGCTGTCACTTTCCTGGAAGCAGCTCAGACTTTTTGGCAATAGGCACACTACAATGATATGAATAGAAATTAATTGAGCACAGTTCGGAGAGTTATGTAAGTGGCATGTTATACATTCACCCACAGGGAGAACTCTAACAGCCATGTTCATTAGCAACAGTTAATGGGTCGAGTTAGGCATTTGAATCTCTTTGCCCAAACTGTATTGACTTTTCCACCTAAGTGGTAGCGTTAGCCCATTGAAAATCCTTTTCACAGAAAAAGGAATTGTATTAAAATATTCTTACTACATTGATTCCTCTCAGTAAGTCTGAAAACAAATACACATTTAATTTTTAAATTCTGTAAAAATTTTTGATAGGAAAAAAAATCCCAGGTAGTGATACAAAGGAGTGATACAAATGTTTTAATTGAGAAGGAAAGAGACTGGCTTTCTAGGATCCCCATTCCACTTTCCCTCAAACACCTAAACTTCCTCTACTAAGGTGCGTGATGATGTACATGAGCATGGTAAAATGACGTTGTAATGGAAAACTACTTCATTATAGATTATGAACAAAATCAAACAAACAGAAAAGCTGAATAAGCCAAGGTTTCAGTGAGGATTAATCTCAGTTATTATGTAAAACTATTATCAAATAGTTTTATTAACCATACAAAAAATAGATGCCACCGCCAAAAAGAAAGAATTATTTTAAAAAGTATTATAACATTTTCAGGTGACATAGAAGTGGCTTTAAGCAGTTACAAGACAGAATGAGAATTTAAAATTAAATTTAAATTAATTTTAAACTTAGAAAATGGAGAATGTGCAGGAGGAAAACTAGATGAAATTTGATACAACGTATGTAAATTTCCAGATGTAGGTCATTATCATCAGCTACACAAGCAAAAATGGTACCTGAAAATATCCTTTTGCTTTATACGACAGTGGTAAGGCCTCAGCTATAAAATGAGTCTGAGACCTACTTTCAAGCATGAAACCAAGATTGGCACAGACTGTCATGAAGTTAAAAGGCAACACAGAGTATGATCACAGAAGCAAAAGATCTAAAATTCCTGGGAAAGACTGAATGAACTGTGGAATTAGAGACATTAATCTGAAAAATAAGACACTCAACAAAACCTCATAGCCTTCAAATATACAAAAGGTTCATGCACTCTATTCTCCATATTTGCAATGACCAATGCAGGAATGGGGTATCTGGGTTCCTAAGAGCATGGAGTATGAAGTACTGGAGTGTGAAGAGTCTGGGGAATCTCCATCCTCGCACGTATAAAAACTGATAAAACAAGTAATGATATGGTGAGCAGGAAGATGGGCTAGCTCTCTCAATTCCAGACTTTTGATTTGATGTTGCATGGGTTAGCACTGAAGGGGAGGTTTACCATCCTACTGAGCACAGGATACAAGCATAAAGACAAAAGAAATCTGTAGGGAAATGAATAGTTCTCTCAAAGAGCCTCCTACATTGCATCGCTATCTTTACAGCCTCCAGCACTCCAACACTAATATTGACTGTCTTCTTGCATGGAGTTCTGCGATCACAGATCAAAAAACATCTCCCCGAAACTTCCTGGCCACCATTCACTCCTTAAGACAGCACAGAAATGCACCATCTTTTCTAGATGTGTTTTATCTGTTGAGGTGAAAGACAAGATCTACAACCCAAGTGTCCTTGAGGTGAAATTCCCCCCCACAGGGCCAACTGTTCTCATTTCCATTTTCTGAATGCCATGACTGCTTTACTGTCCATCCTGCAGTCCCAAACCAGCTTTTCACATGAAGACAGCAAGAGAGTAGGTTAAACGTATTTTCTAGGACAGTCAACCATTTTGTTTCTGAACTCATCTTTATATGATGCTTCTAGGCAGCCATAATTGCTCTTTGCAGTCTGGTAAGATGGACAAAGTACTATCAGACTAGAACAATTTCAACAAACTGGAAAACAGAGGAAAGTAGTTTGTCCTCAGACAGGGAGACGGTACTGGAGATGGGATTAAGATGAAGCAAACTCAACTCGAGCTGTGATTAAAGATCACTAGCCATTATCTCCTATTAAAGTCAGTTTCTGTACTGAAATTTTCCATTTCTATCTGCACTCTTGTCCGGTTCTGCTTATATGCAAAAGGATTCAAAGCATGCAGACTGTATTTAAATAATTTAACTATCATTACTTATCAAACCAGATCCACTATCCTTCTTGGTCTGATGTAGCTGCATTGCCCCAATACTGCATAAAGAAGAAGAAACACAAAGGAGAGAAATAATAACTATAATAACCACTTGCTGTTTGTTTTCTAGTTTTGCTCTTTATTAGTAATTTTATAGATGGTGTTTCCAAGCACATTTTTCAAAAAGAATTAAGATATATATTTTTCTCCAGGAGTGATTGGAACTACTTTGTTTTTAGAGGATTTCATTAAAAGCAACTGATGTGCTGCTCAGTATTACATTTGTCTTCTGCTTGTTCCTCACTTAAAATAATATTCCTGTTTTTTATCTTTTCACTTCATGACAATTTACTCACCTAAGTAGTCCAAATAAGGGATGGCGTCTTAAAAATATATATATAAGGACAGCAACAATCTCTAAGAACCTAAGAGCAGGAACGGAAAAAGCATTTCACAGAAGTGAAAAAGTGCTACAACATATGTAAAAATAGAGAATTCAAGAATTGCAACGTAGCAGTCATTTACACTCAGTAGGTCTTTAAGGCTCTTTCACCAAAAGAAAAAACATTTTCCTGGGGCCTCTTGCTGACTAATTTTTTCTTGACTAAGTAATTCCATGCTTGATCTTTGCACTTCCAAGATCAGAAAGCTTGGGGCTGTTCCAGGATCAATGGAAACTCTTTTCCTGGTTTTGTTCAGGCGTGATCTCTGTCTCTTGCTTGACATATCTCTATCTTTGGTGTTTGGACAAAAAAATGTAAACCCCTTTCTTAGTTTATTACACATGCATTCTTGTAACAGCACCACCTTCAAAGTCTTTTTTCTTGTGGTTTTAAATGTTAGTTAATATAAGGAGATTTCTCTCAAGAACATACGCTTTATCTGTCCTTCAAAAATGTTACACACACTCAGCACTGGCAAAACCTTCAGACTTTCTTCCCCTCTGCTTTCCCATTCTGATATAAAAACAAGCAGAAAACCCACAAGCTAGCTGCCATTTGTAAATATTTAATAAATACTGTAGGAGAAGATTCCAAGAATAATTACTTCAGATTATGTTTTGCTACACCACAGCTATCTTCATCAGTTGCCATGCTGAATGACAAACCATTATAAAAGCAAGCCTAAAGCAGTGAATATTTATGCTTGCATGTGATTTGCATGAAGAACAAACACAAGTTACAAGTAATGCAAACAAACTTCTTTGCAGTAAAATAAGCCACAAACAGAACCATTTGAGGATCAGCTAGCAGCACAAATGACTTTGGGTTACAGCTTTCCAGACTCTTACTAAACTTTACACTGAAACCAATTGTTGTTCTTATAATGTCTTCCTAAATTGTGAGAGCTTTGCTACTGATTTTAGCTGGAATCAAGTCAGTATTACAGCAGCACAGCAACAATTTCAAAAGTATGTCTCTCTTGGAAAAATGTATCAGGACATATAACTTTGAACTTAAAACACCTTTCACTCAAGAATCCTACCACATTCAGAAGTGCTGGGACAATCTTCTTCCCCCAGGACACCGGAGGTTTTCTTTGTTTTTTTGCTTTATTCCCTGAGCTCATTTTGTGTAGAAAAACTCCATGGAATCCTTAAGAAAACCAATTTTTGTAGATTCATGAACCAAACCAAAAAAAGGTGAGGAGACTTGAAGAAAGAAAAACAACAATAAACTAAAAATAATACCTTAGCCTAGATAAAGAACAGTAGTCTGGGATCTTCTAGAATCAAGCACACGGCTAAAAAAGAAAAATACATATATATTCTACAAAAAAAATATGTATATCAAAGGATTTTTTCCAGTGCCTACTGTACTCTGATAATAAAACTATAGATACCAAATCATCTGTAGGTAAAAGAGACAGGTGCAAATGTAAATCAGTTTTAATCTCGTGGAAGAGCTGTAGATCAACTTTGTTTTTTCGTCTGTTGCAAACTACTGTTCTAAACCCTGGTAGGCAGGTTCAGAGACCAGGGTTTTCCCATATCTTGTCAATTGATTAGTCTTCCCACTTTTACCCCTCAAAAGCCATCAGACTTTGGAAGGGTCTTGCCACATGCCTTGATTCCAACCTCTCCAGTTAGTAGACAAAGGGAACAACAATCCAGTAAACTTAGACCTTTGTTTCCCATTAACTCAGCTTTGACTTTAAGTAAATACCAGAAATAAAGTATTCTGAATGGGACTAAATGAAGTTTTTCTGTCAACAGACCATAAAACTCTGGGGTCTTCTTTTCTTAAAAGAAAAATCACTGAATTTTGTTAATCTGAAGTGATTCTTGCACTTCTCCCAATTCAACTGATTGGGAAGCTAAACTTAGTCAATTAGTCATATTCCCAAAGGGCAAATGCAGACGAGTTATCAATGTTTCTTGAAAAGCTGACAGACTACCTCTACTAATTAATTAGCACACAGTTCCCATTAAAATGGGTGGATTTGTCATTAAGTCATTAAATTCCTTGGCTACTCGCAGTGATTAAAATCCACATCCCCAAAGCCTTGAAGGATATTGCCTGTATACATCAAGGTGCTACTGCATGAATGATGAGCAATAAAAATAATTTACAGAAGTCTGAATTTAATTGACCACACTGCCAGCTTCCCTTTCAAGGGATTGGAGGGACAAGTTACCAATTTAAATTAAAATCCCATGTATCATTACAAGAACAACTGAAATTGATTGCGACATCTCTTGATTACAATTCAGGGAGGATTAGAAGCTCTTGAAGTTTCATAATTCAAGAATATATGTCTACACATTGGTCAATCTACCACAATATCAGAACTACTACTAGGAATATAAAGGATTTTTCTTAACAGGATCTTACAGCTAGATCTAGAAAGAGAGTATTTTAGTCAGTAAAAATAAAACATAAAAAAGTAAATTTTAATTTTACATTTAAAACAAAAACAAATTAAAAACAAAAAGCACACACACACACACACACACAAAAAGATTATTAATGCTTTTCCATGACCAGTTTTTAAGTAAGTAGTGTTAAAAGATGCACTTTTATTTTCATAACACAATTAAAGACAATTTTTAATTTTTAATAACATCAATAGTCCTCTTTTCTCAGAGCCATGTTCTATTATTTTCCTTGTGTGCCCCTGTTATGGCCAAACTAATCACTCTGTCCTATGCAAAGGACTGTGATAAAAGTTAATGAATAAACACCTACTGTGCAGAGCTGATTACTAGTAACACCAGCTCACAGTAAGAGCACTGTGAGGGAGGAACAAACCTGTATTTGCCTGTCCTTGATGAAAAGCCATAGTACCACACTGTAAGTCATCATTGTGGAGCCAGGAGTTGGACTCGCTGATCCCTGTAGGTCCCTTCCAACTTGGGATATTCCGTGATTCTGTGACATTCAGGAGCAAGTTGGTGGAGGAGGACAGTCTGAAAGAACCTGACTTCCCTCCAACATAAAGAAAGTGAGGCTTGGACATCTTGTTGATGATCATAGCAATTAGCAGTGACAGTCATTTGCTATGAGCATTTTGAGCCCACTTCACATTTCATGTGAAGAAAGTGAGAAGCACCCCGGTAACATTTCTAATGTATCAAAGGTAGGATCCCCACACGCACACACAAGCCCTGGAAATTTCTTACCTGGAAAATAGATAAGAAACTTCTCTTTTATTGCATTCCAGTATGCCAGAGGACTGCCAGAGTACCAAAAAAAAAAAAAAGTAAACAAACAAACAAAAAGCAGTGTATTCCTATAGCAATTGGTATATTCAGTACTGACTAACAGTGATAAAGGAAAGCATCTACAAGTTTTATTCTGAATCAGAAGGACACAGACACTGAGTGTCTGTTAAATAGTTGATGCTCTAGTGCTGGAATATTGTCTTTCTACAAACATCCATTTAGGAGCAGAGAACAAACAAATAAACAAAACAGTCTCCGGAACTCAACTATTTTTGAGTCAGCCTATTTCAAATGCCCCAACTACAAAAACTCTTAAAAATGCATTTATTTCTTAATCACTTTTCTTTCAGTTTTAGCTATCATTGAGGCTGCTGGACACATTGTTTACTAATATTAAATGCAAATTTTCCATGGCTACAATTACACCCAGCTCCAAACTGAAGTTTGGAGGAAATCCTTATTTTCTTTTAAACAGGTAAGTATGAATCTCAGCATTGATCAAAATTCTAATATAAATACGATTAAATATGTTATGCAGAAGCATCTCCAAACTAGAGCAGGATTTTATTTTCTCAATAAATAGGCTGAACAGTTTTCAAAGCTCCTAGATCTGCATTTTGGGCTTCAAACCCAACTTAATTTATTACGTATGCTAGGTTCCTATCTGGCAAAGCAGTTGTTCGTGCTCTTGACACTTGCCACAGATGCTCAGTTTAGTCTCCTGATGAACCAAACAGGATTTAAAACTAAAGCAAAGAAACCATAACAACAGTTTTCAAAAAAACTGATGGAAAGTTGAACTATCTGATATACTCCATTTACCATATATATATACTCCATATATCTATATCTATATATATATATATATCCATATATATATATATATATAACATATATATATACTCCATATATATATATATCCATATACTCCATTAAATGTGTTTGAAGGACACTAGTAGAGCTGTTCGTGCTTGGAGTGAAAGAGCAACAGTCTCCCTCCCACCTCATTAGAATCACATTAAATCTATTTTATGTGAACTTGTGGCTAGAAAGGGAAATCCAAACAATTCTGCTTTTAGATGGAAGCATTGGTCAGAAAAAGGTGGAGGAACTAGAACTGAAATGATAAGAAAAAATCTATGTCAAAGTATTACTTAAAAACTTAAATTACTTAAATACTTAAATACTCAGTTGGAAATGGGTTGGGGTAGGAGGGGTTTTGATTTTGCTTTTTTGTGTTGTTGTGTTGTTGTTGTTGTTAACACATCAGCAGGTAGTGCTTTGTGGAAGAAATGGGTTCTTTATTTATGTCAGATGTTTGATCAAACCATTTGTAGAGCTTAATGGATGTTTTTATAAATCATTTCCAATTCTTCCTTTGAGCTTCTTTTCAGCTATTTAGACTCTGAAGGTTAGAAATATTTAAAGCTCATATTCCAAGCACAGAAAGACTTCATTGCTACAAATACCAGCAATTACCTCGCATTTTGTACTGCGGATTGCTGTCAGCTGGAAAGTGAAAAGTAATTAATATCTCTAATTTAATGAAAATGCTCTTTTAATTGAAAATGGTATTTCAGAAATTATTTGGATTAGTTTAGTTACTATATCTTACTTACCACCTTAATTTCTGTATCTATAGAAAGAAAAGCATCAACTTGTATGCAGGAAGATAGAGTCTAAGTTTTACATAGGGAAAAAAATACAAAAAAAGTTTCTCAATATATTTCTCTCAACCACCTTTAGAAATGCCACGAATGAGAACAGGTGTACAAGTATTTAACTAAGTGCATGTCTTCAAACTCCAGAAATTCAGGAAGTTTCCTTCAGTGACATGGAGTAGTTGGCAATATCACCATACAAGGAAGGCTGTTAATATCCAGCTTAAGGTCACTGAAGTTAACTTGTCAGTCCCCTTGGTCATGACGCTGAATTTAACATTCTGATTACATTTCCCATTACAAACACAGGATGATACCATCAAATTCCTACAGTTGCTAAAATTTTACTGTTGTATTTGAATAATGGTCTGTTATGTACTATCTTTCCCTCTCTCAAATCAGAGCAAATCTTGCAATATACCCTAGAGGGAATGGAACAGAAAATACTATTAAGCCTAAGATTAAATGTAGAATTTTAATAACATATCTGCAATATGCCTGTTCTGGGCTTTATAGTGGAGAAGCAGACCTGTACAGACAATTTCAACCTACCTATCTCAGCCGTCTTCTATCAATGTTTATGGCACACTTTTCAGGTCAGCTTTATTCAGAGGGTCACAGGGTGGCTGAGGCAGGAAAGCTTCTCTGGGGTCATCCAGTACAATCCCTGCTCAGGCAGGGTCAGCTACAGCAGGTTGTTCAGGTCCATGTCCAATCAGGTCTTGAACATCTCCATGGATGGAAACCACAATGTTTCCAGGCAAACTGTTCCAGTATTTAACTAGCCTCACCACACAGAAGTATTTTCGTGTGTTTAAGTGGAATTTCTTGTATTTTAATTTGTGCCTATTGCCTCTCAATGGATACCACTGAGGAGACTCCAGTTCTGTCTTCTTTAACCCCCCACCTTCAGGCATTTATACATGTTGATGAGAATGCCTGAGTCTTCTCCAGGCTGAACAATCCCAGCTCTCTCAGACATTTTTGTGATGTTACAGGAAAAATTATCTCAATGGGATTCTTAATATTCATTTCTTTAATTTACGTTACAATAAAATATAAGTATTCTGGAGGTCCAAAACCATTTATCAACACAGATAAAATTATGTTTTGATTTAATCTATTTCCTTACTCATAGTAATCAGGGAAGATTTCTTAACATCTTCATACAATAAAATTGTGAGTTAATATCCTTATACAATAGAAAATTGGCACAAAATATGGCAATTCTCTAGTAATTAGTCTTAAAAAAATCATTAAAAAAATCTACTGTGTTTCATATGGAGATTTGTGATGATGGGCATACTGGGACACCACTGGCATTTGGAGACGTGATTTTTCACTAAAAAACTAAAACATGTTCTGTGACTGTCTTGTTAAAGCTGGCTTCCCAAACTGTCTAGAAGTTTAGAATAAGTACTGTGAAAGAAGGAGGAAGGGGAGAAAATGAAAAGCATTTTTATGAACTGCACAGAATATTCATCTGGCAATTTTCTGTAAAATGAATGGGAAATTCTGCAAGATGAATGTAGATATTTTGAGGTGCCAATGAATTTCCCTCTCTAAATTTGCAGAGAAACAATGGAACACCAATCCTTCACAGATCTGGCACATACACAATTAAAAATCTTTGCCAGAAGTGTCAAAGCAAACACTCTTTATACAAGCAGTGCAAGAATAGCTTCAACTTAAGCACAGGAATAGCACATGCAAGTTGTTTTTTGCCTCAGTTTCTCTCATGTTATTTCAGATCATGTTAAGATATAGTTGATATGCTTCCATCACCCAATGGCCCCTCTTTGGTCTCTTTCCTGCTAATGGTTTATTTTCTGGAACAAGGAGCCTCTCTCATCTCTCCTTCATCCTCAGCTTCACCCAAACCAACATTTAATTTCATTTAACGGAGATTGCTGTCATAGTCAAAACTTCCCCTACATGGATCTGTGCAACATCTTTCCTGCTCTGTTCTTTGGTTTGTGTCTTGGAGGGAAAATATTTGTTGCCCAGCAATAAATTCAAGCATCAATTAATTTGGGGGCTTGGGAACACTTCAGGGTCTGGACACGTATCCTACCCATATCCATAGCAAGACGGGGCTCAGGCATACAATAGTCTTTTGCCTAAACCCCAATGTCCTCCAGAAGGAAACCCATCCACACGGGGTGAGCAGGAGTCATAACTCGCATTGACCAGGTCTCTACAGCACAGTCACAGCTTGGCTTAGAAACCACCTCAGCTGAACAGATGGTGTCCCAGTTCAGGCAACCTCATTGCCTTTAGAGAGCACAGTTGTTAAGAATTAACTTCCCTGACAAGTTCTCTATCTTCTTCCTGACAGGGTAGATGGTAAGTGACATTTTTTTTGTCGGCTAGTGGCTGAATAACAGACCATTAAAAAATCCAATAGTTTCACATTATTAAACTGCATAAATTGGGCAGAACACCTTTTCCCCAGTCATCACAGAGTTAGATGATCTCTCCCTTTAACCAGATTCCCCAGTTTCTACAAAGAAAATATGCTGTTAGCTGGCAAATCTTCTCCCGAGTGTGTGTTCACATGTAGCTATAAGGCATCCAGAAATCGCTGCCAGACCATGAAAAGATGAGGATTAACCCTCTATAAAATGTTATTTATAGGAGGCAAACCATTAACTATGGGCAAATTAGTGATTCTCTGGTGGTTTCATGGTGACATTCCATATTCAAACTTTCCTAAATTTCCCTGAATAAAGCTCTTAATTTTTTTGACAATAATTTCTTCGTCTGACTTTTTTTATCCCCCACTTTCCTGCTCATTGCTCTATTTTGACAGTAAAATTTACCTGCTGGTGAAGACTAGGCTGATCAGAGAGATTCTCTTGTGCGTTAGACTTTTCTGGTATGTATCATCACTGTCCTAGAAAGCCATGAGTCATGGATTGCTAAAGGCATTGTTCAAGTACAACGTGGAAAAAAAGAAAAAACAAAAACAAGAAACTATACAACTCATTGCACACACACAACAGATTAAATGTGGCTTATAAATCATGCTAAATGGTTGGTCAGATTTTTGGCTGGAATCTGTACCTACTTTTGATTGTTCTGCCTCATTATTTAAACAGAAAGTTGGGAAAAAAAAATGTTATTTTGAAATTTGTGTTAAAGCAGGCACCTATTCAGTAGATGCCTGAAGTACTAACTAGAAATCTGTATTTGCAGGGTTAATCTGAAACAGAAGTACCACTCTATCAAGTATGAAAACTGAGTTTCAATCAGTGAAAGCAGCAATACAAGAAAAAAAAAATAATCCTAAAGTTTGATGTTTTCCCTTCTGTAAAATACTCAGATTTTTTTTCCAATGCCAGTATTTCTTACATCACATTTCTATCAGATTTTGTTTTTCCATTAGAAAAAAAAAAAAATAATGGAAGAATATAGCAAGTGTTTGCTAAAATTGTAAATTATTTATGGGAATTATCCTTAACAACATTGCTCCATTTAGCTGTAGCCTGTTGGCTGAGATTTTAACCAGTCTCTGTTTAAAGTCTGAAACTGATCGATAAGTGATGTCCTTCATGCACCAGTAAGAAATATAATCCAACAGTGGTTTTGCTTGTGTGCATTATTATTCCTCATACTTTCCTTCTTACACCCCTGGGAAGATATTGACTCACTGCTAATATTCCATCTGAAAATTGCTATTAAGCCCTATGGGGCTAGAATCAGAAAAGCAAAGGCCTTGAGTCCTTCCAGACTTTGAAGAGTACACGATCAGCCTCCTATTTTCACTGTCATATGCATTTTGTAGCCCAAAACAAAAGTTAGACACGTCAAATACAATGCAAAAGAACAATAACTAATAGAAAAGGTGATATTCCTCTAAGAATCAAAATACATATCAGCCCAATTCTAACATAAGAAATGGATTTCTGAGAACTTCTATAAGCTAAAGGAAAATAACAGTGTCTGGGAAAACAATACTTTAAAAACAGCTCTGTATATTATATTATACATTTACTTTTCTGACATATTTTCATGTTTTAATATACACAATTTTGAAGGTGCAATCTTTTACAACATCTTGATTTAAAATTCAAACAAGAAAACAGTTTAAGTAGTACATCAATATTTAATTAAAATCCTGTGCGCTTGCACATTTTCTTCCTGTTTTTAAAGGGAAAGAAACTAGAGCTATTTGTCTTAGTCTTTTAAAGCACCACTGGCTATAATCAATGAAGTTTTTGGCTTTTTGATCTCACAGCCACAAGCTAGACATTTCAGAGCCAAATTATGGTTATTGGTCATTTTTGCAGGAGAATACTTTGGCCATTGCATGCCAGTAATTACCATTACTCAAGCCCCATAATCAAATATGAGTAACTAATCTGTTAGCAGAGTACTAGGCTACGGCATAGACTTCCATTTCCATCAGAGATTATTTAAATTAATTCATCACTAACAGTAACAGAAAAGGACAAAACAAAACAAAAAAAACATCTTTCTCCAGTCTTCTCAGGATTTCAGTCTCTCAGATTCACTTTGATTTTCCTGAACAATGAGGATGCTTGCCAGCAATCCTACAAATAAAATGAACACAGATCCTGCAAATAGCTAACAAGTGGTACTATTCAGCATAAGGAACTTTCCAAAATGAGATTTGTGTCAGTCATTTTCCTACCACCAGTTTCTCCAAGGCTTTGTGATTACAGCAGGGGGCTTTGGGAAGAGTTACATGGAATGATAAGTGATTGACAACTGGCTGCACATATAAGCATTTTCCAAGGGATCTATATTTCATAATTTAACTCCAAATGAATGCTTAGTAGATGGAAATAAGCAAGAGAGGATGCCTTATTAGTATATGACCTGCCTTCTAATGAGAGGATTTAAAAAGGGAGGAAATACAAATCACAGAAAACAGAACAGGAAAATTGAAGATGAAAGACAAAAGTGAAAAGCTGAGCTGACAAAACAAGAATGAGATAATCTAGTTTTACCCTTGCAATCAATAGAGAAGTCTACAGGCTATATTTTTAGACAGTCTTTTTTACAGGTGGCACTTCAGCCGGAATGTAGAGAATGTACAGAGACTCAAGGTATAATAATCCCAGGTTTAACAAGATTTATAGTCTCTGAAAAGAAAAATAGGAAGAAACTTACTAACAGTGTCTTGCAAGACTAGAAGACTTGGAAATGAAAGAACTTAGTGAAGAGCAGATTCTTCTTTACATGGAAATGAACAGCACCACCAAACAAGCTAGGTTTAACTGATACGTTCTGTAATTAGTATTTTCCCACTATGGTGCTTAGAGAAAGGCACATATACCGCTTTTATACACTACATAAATAAAGTGTGATATGGATATATACTCAGCATTAAATACAGTCACATTGCAAGCCTGCTGGTGTTAATGGAAATCAGCTTTGATTTAATCCTAATTCTCACTGTTAGAGATTTTGACAGTGTGAAGATTCCTGAAAAAGGCAAAAACAAGTCACTATGAAGTATGATCTAGGATTATGTTCTCTTTACTCCTTACAGTTATTCATTACCAATTCTGTAGCAAAAGGTCTCAAAGTCTCATTTAACACTTCTTTATGTTAGTGGTAAACCTTTTCTCTCCTATACTGACGAGGTAGAGCAACCTGTATTGCCTAATAGAAATGTAGACGCATCTATGACCAAAGGAGGAATGCTCCTGGCAAGCACAGAACAAAACTTCTGAAAGAAACAGATGTGTTGGAGTGTCTCCTGATAGCCTCAACAACATAGTATGAAGTCTCTGCAAGGCCCTTATTTGCCAACATTTATTCTCATCACCATAATTCTGTGATGCTACATCTTCCCAGAGGACAAAAAAGAAAAAAAAAAAAAACAGAAAAAAAAGAAAGAAAAAGAAAAAAAAAGAAAAAAAAGAGAGAGAGAGAGAGAGAGAATGTGGAGGGAGTACTTCTAGACTTATGGATAAAAAAGTGACAATGTAAGAGGTGGTGGGCATCTTCGCAAAGAACCTGCGCCCTTACTCATTAATCTACTTTCCTTGCAAGTACAAAATGTGAGGTAGCATAGAGTTTTCAGCATGTTTACAGAGCTAAAACAGCTCTGTAGAGCCTAAAATAAGGAGTTTGTGAATTTGCATCAAATTTCAGTAAGACAAGTCTTCTCTGGCAAGTTAGTTTTCATGGTACGAGTAGCAATTAGCATCCATTAATGTGCATTATATTGCAACTACAATGAAAACATATAGTGGATATTGCCAGAGCCCAAATCTATGGTGATGTCACATGCACAGGACAGAAGTTGATGCAGAAGGCTGCCTTTCTAGTTTGGTAGCCCCAGACAATGACTGTCACAGTAAGCAAAAAGTAAACTAAACCAAGCTATGCCATTTGTATTCTTCAAGTAATCATCAGCCCTGACACCACACTTCAAAAAATGACATAAATCCCACCTCACTATTGATTGCTAAACCTACAAAACAGTGAAAACAAATAAAGCCCTCTATTTGGTCTATTTAATCAAGTCTCCAATAACAAAAAAAAAAAAAAAAAGTTATGTTCTCTAGATGTTCTCTAGATACCTGAACTGCAATACAACAAATACAGCAGTTATAGCAGAACATCTTGAACATTGTCTTTACCAATCAACGCCCTAGATGGATAGCAATACACACACCAAGAAATAGGTTTGGTTGAACACCTCAGAAGTTACGAAGGTGAAAAAACTCACGCTTGGAACGAAAAAAAAAAAAAAAAAAAAAAGGAGAGTAGCAAAAGGTTTGCTATAAAAGACAAATATTTCAGATGCACAAATATCCTCATTACAGACAGTAAAGGGAAAGAATGTAGGAACTGTGTATGTTATTGAAAACTGAGAAGTTAAAAGTAGTAAAATGTAAATTGCTTCTGTAGTTGTCAGCACTGTAACAGAAGCACGGCCTTCTGAACTGATCCTAGTATCTTCAAGATCCTTTAACAAGAGGTCATTGAAAAAGGAAAAAAGTTAAAAGCATATTTCTGTTTGTGGAGGAAACTATCTGTCATAGGCACTGCAAAATTCTTAGGTAACCTTTTTAGAAAGACCCAGACACAGCTGTGTTTACACTTTCAGATACGTACTTATATTCGTCTGAATATAACAGTAGTAGGTAATTTTACAAATTAATTAATCAAATGTGTTCTGTAGGAGTCTGCTGTCTCATGATACATTTTTATATTCTTGGTAGAAAGAAAACAATGCAGACATTAGTATAAAACCTTGCTTATTATTCATAATACTCTCTCTGGATTCCTAGGTAACGAGTGCAAAAATACATCAGAAGCATCCTAGTGAAAAGAATTTCTAATGCATCCTAAGTCTAAACATTACCATCGTTTTGAGAGGTGCTTCCAAATGTCAGAAAGCAAATTACATTTGATGCTGAGCCAAAGCATTTCAGTGTGGAAGCATCACTTGAAGCTTCTATTAATAGTATGATCTATTTTAAGGAAGAAACACTACTCTGATTTTACACGGTCTTCCTTAAAGTTTCAGGAATTCATCTTTAATGTTTCATCATCTTTTCTATCTAGCTCATTTAGATTTGTAGTTTTCCAGTGAACTATATGGCCATAGAGTGTGTTCTTGATTTCAATTAGATAATTCCATTATTTACTGATGTTTCCATTCATGGTCTCTTAGAGTACTTCTAAATGTTTAAGGTTAAGCAAATTCCAATCTGTTATCTTATAATTACACATTAATTCAAATGTGAAGTATTTTTCATCTCCAACCATAGCGTCATTGCTTCTGGCTTACATGAAAAAGTCTGCACGAGTTACAGTGCTTTCTGGCCAAGCTTTTAGAGGTGGCAATGTACTTAGTATTATGCCCATCTGAAGTATCTTTTAGCATTGAAAAGCATCCACAGCTTTTCATATCTCATGCCTTAAAACATTCAGGCAATCTTTTCAGAATGAAAGAAGCTCTTTTCAAAGAGATCACTAAGAATATTAAGTGACTGCTCCTAGCTGATAGTTCTACTTACAAAAATAATCATTCTGCAGCAAGAGTAGTAGTTGAAGGTGGATTTCTTTTAGCTGCATGAGAATTTTAGCACCTATATGCCTTAGTCAATGAAAAGAGGGACAGGTTAGAATAAATTGTTCCTTGTAAATACATAGGATAGATGTCTAAAATGGATACCTTGGAGGAAATGCATCCTCTCTCAACTGGCTCTACAAAGGACCTAGATAATTAGCTTAGATGTAGTTTCTAGAGGGTTTATGAGTAGCTAGAGTATGATGAGAGGCATGCCACCCAAGTGCTCTCCTCTTTTATGATACCAGTAAAGTCCACTGGGCTCTGAGGCAAACCATGGAGAGATGTTAATGTAAATGAACACTGCTAGCAGTTATCCAGTGCTAATCAAACAATAACAAGTTAGAATTTAAATGTTATGAGGAGAGCCTTAACAGTATAACATGGAGCATCCAGGACCTACAAGCAAAATTATGGGCAGTTGACCAAGTTGCCTTTGGATGTTGGTCACTGTGCTCTCTTTATGTGGACTATAAAGTTTGAATTCCTGATAATTAATTAAACAGGATTTGAAACATATGTATTAACCTCAGATTATCAGTGCTTAAATACCCATTCTCCCACAGACCTTTGACTCTTTTCCTTCCCTCAGTTAAAGAGTCAGTCACTTAGAGCAATGCAAGATCTGTATCCTTTCATACTGCCTCAAATACTGGAGACGTGGTGGCTACAGGGCAGAAGTAACAGCACCAGCCATCCTTATCCTGGGTTCATGTTTCCTGGACCCTTTCTGCTGCAAAAATACAGACTGAGCCATTCTTTCTACTTTGTGTTTTTGTCCTTTACCTCAATTGCTTCAGGAAATTATTTAAGTGATTAGTTAACAGGCTTTTCTAAAAGGTGTTTAATAACCTGTTTTATTATGACTTTCTTGCTTTAGGAACATTCAAGTGTCCATTCAAGGAACTCTTTGTTATTTATTTGACCTATCATGCCTTTAGATATTTATGCATGCACCTGCACTGAAAGCTACTAATTTTTGCATTGCTGGATTTATTCTTCCAGGACTCTCTACTCAAAGAGGACATTCGAGATGTTGCTCTAAAAGAGCTTAGCATCAATGGTCTTTCTAACTGCAATGAACTCAAACTCTTAGATGACCTTTGGAAATCCCTATTCGTGGTATTTGAGCATCACCGCATACAATCAAAAAACATGTACTGTGAATGTGCAGAAAGTAGATTAGCATTTTTCACCTTTCAAAAAATCAGAATTACATACATATATTTACTTTTCTTAGCTTCTTTTCTCCTATTCATAAGTTTTATTTCTTTGGCAGAATTACTGCAACCAGCAGTTTCCCTTGTGGGAAAGGATAGGGGAAGGAAAGACACACATTCCTTCCCCCAAAACCTCCTCCTTTAACTTCATTAGTCTAAGAAGTATCTTGCAATCTATAAAAATAAAAATATCAAACTATTAGGCAGCAATAGCGTGTTTTATTCATCTGTAATTCAGACCTTGGAGTATTAAACACATCTGTGTACAAAATGTCTTTTTCTACTGTTAAATAAAGTTACAATGTCTTCTCCTGGCTCCTGTGATACAATAGAAATTAGCTAACTATAGCATGTGTAATAAATGCTTAATGCTTTGCTACCATTCCCTCTAGAAATTAGCTGACCATGCATGTGTTGCAAACCTTATGAGATTTCTTTGCTAGACCAAGTAGCACACATTAAGATGTTCTCCACAGCCCTGGTCGTTTGTCATCCAGACTTCAGACCTGATCAGAGTACACACTATTACTCCATTACGATCTTTCCGATGAAATGAAAGGGTATTGTGGTTTAATCCCTGCAGGTAGTTAAGTACCACACAGGCGCTCGCTCACTCTCCCCAGGTGGGGCTGGGGACAGAATTGGAAAGATAGAAGTGTGAGAACTCATGGGTTGAGAACAAGGAATTAATTCGCTACTTTCCATCGGCAGGCAGGTGCTCAGCCACTTCCAGGAAAGCAGTGCTCATCACTCATAATGGGAAGACAAACACCATCACTCCAAATGTCTCCTCCCGCCCTCCTTCTTTCCCCCAGCCTTTATTGCTGAGCATGATGCCACATGCTACAGGATACTCCTTTGGTCAGCCTGGGCCAGCTGTCCTGACTGTGTCCCCTTCACAGCTCCTGGTGCACCCTCAGCCTGGCAGGGCAGCAAGAGAAGGTGAAAAGTCCTTGGCTCTGTGTAAGCACTGCTCTGCAACAACTAAACGTCGGGGTGTGTTGTGGTTTAACCCGGCTGGCAGCTAAACACCACACAGCCGTTTGCTCACCCTCCCCCCTCCCTCTCTGGGACGGGGGAGAGAAACGGGAAAGTGAAGCCGGTGAGTTGAGATAAAGACAGTTTATTAAGACAGGAATATAATAATAACAATAATAATAATAATAGTGATAATGATAATAGTATTAATAATAATAATGTGTAAGAAAACAAGTGATGCACAATGCAATTGCTCACCACCCGCTGACCGATGCCCAGCCTATTCCCGAGCAGCCGGCTCCCCACCCCGGCCAGCCACCCCTATATATTGTTTAGCATGACGTCAGATGGTATGGAATACCCCTTTGGCCAGTTTGGGTCAGCTGTCCTGGGTCTGTCCCCTCCCAGCTCCTGCTGCACCCCCAGCCTGCTCGCTGGCAGGACAGAGCGAGAAGCCGAAAAGTCCTTGGCCTGGTGTAAGCACTGCTCTGCAACAATTAAAACATCAGCATGTTATCAGCGCTCTTCTCATCCTAATCCAAAACATAGCACCCTACCAGCTACTAGGAGGGAAAATTAACTCTGTCCTAACTGGAACCAGGACAGGGTGTTATCAGCAGTATTGTCATCACAAATCCAAAACACAGCATTGTGCGAGCCTCTATGAAGAAAATTAGCAGTTTCCCAAAGTATCCCATGACAAAGGGAAAGCACTGGGGTTTTACCTCACTATGGTATTGGGATCTGCCTTTAAAAAGTCTTCCTACTTTGGGAAGAATATCCAGAGCCATGGGTACATGGATGGCCTTCTACGATAACAAGAAAAGTATGCAGCATAGTACAGATTCACAGATTCACAGATTTCTCTAGGTTGGAAGAGACCTCAAGATCATCGAGTCCAACCTCCGACCTAACACTAAGTACTCCACTAAACCATATCCCTAAGCTCTACATCTAAACGTCTTTTAAAGACCTCCAGGGATGGTGACTCCACCACCTCCCTGGGCAGCCCGTTCCAATGCTTAATAACCCTTTCGGTAAAGAAGTACTTCCTAACATCCAACCTAAAACTCCCCTGTCGCAACTTTAGCCCATTCCCCCTCGTCCTGTCTCCAGGCACGTGGGAGAATAGACCAACCCCCACCTCTCTACAGCCTCCTTTAAGGTACCTGTAGAGAGCGATGAGGTCGCCCCTGAGCCTCCTCTTCTCCAGGCTGAACAAGCCCAGCTCCCTCAGCCGCTCCTCGTAAGACTTGTTCTCCAGACCCCTCACAAGCTTGGTCGCCCTTCTCTGGCCTCGCTCGAGCACGTCCATGTCCTTCCTGTAGCGAGGGGCCCAAAACTGAACACAGTACTCGAGGTGCGGCCTCACCAGAGCCGAGTACAGGGGCACAATCACTTCCCTCGACCTGCTGGCCACACTGCTTCTTATACAGGCCAGGATGCCGTTGGCCTTCTTGGCCACCTGAGCACACTGCTGGCTCATATTCAGCCGACTATCAACCAGTACTCCCAGGTCCTTCTCGGCCAGGCAGCTTTCCAGCCACTCATCTCCCAGCCTGTAGCTCTGCTTGGGGTTGTTGCAGCCCAGGTGCAGGACCCGGCACTTGGCCTTGTTGAACTTCATGCAGTTGACCTCAGCCCATCGCTCCAGCCTATCCAGATCCTCCTGCAGAGCCTTCCTGCCCTCGAGCAGATCGACACACGCACTTAGCTTGGTGTCATCTGCAAACTTACTGAGGGTGCACTGGACGCCCTCATCCAGATCATCAATAAAGATATCAAAGAGGACCGGCCCCAGTACCGAGCCCTGGGGGACTCCACTAGTGACCGGCCTCCAACCAGATTTGACTCCATTCACCACAACTCTCTGGGCCCGGCCATCCAGCCAGTTTCTAACCCAGCGAAGCGTACGCCAGTCCAAGCCAAGAGCAGCCAGTTTCTTGAGGAGAATGTTGTGGGGAACGGTGTCAAAAGCCTTACTGAGGTCAAGGTAGACCACGTCCACAGCCTTTCCCTCATCCACCAAGCGCGTCACTTGGTCATAGAAGGAGATCAGGTTCGTCAAGCAGGACCTGCCTTTCATAAACCCATGCTGACTGGGCCTGATCGCCTGCTTGCCCTGCAGGTGCCGCGTGATGACCCTCAAGATAATCTGCTCCATGAGCTTCCCCGGCACTGAGGTCAAACTGACAGGCCTATAGTTCCCCGGGTCTGCCCTCCGGCCCTTCTTATAGATGGGCGTCACATTGGCTAGCCGCCAGTCAACCGGGACCTCCCCCGATAGCCAGGACTGCCGATAAATGATGGAAAGCCGCTCGGCCAGCTCCTCCGCCAGTTCTCTCAGTACCCTTGGGTGGATCCCATCCGGCCCCATCGACTTGCGCACATCCAAGCTCCGTAGTAGGTCGCCAACCATTTCCTCATGGATAGCGAAGGCCACATCCTGCTCCCCATCCCCTTCCACCAGCTCAGGGCACTGGGTGTCCGGAGAACAACCGGTATTGCCGCTAAAGACTGAGGCAAAGGCGGCATTAAGCACCTCAGCCTTTTCCTCATCCTTAGTAACTAGGTTTCCCCTCGCATCCAGTAAAGGATGGAGATTCTCCCTAGTCCTCCGTTTCGCGTTGATGTATTTGTAAAAGGATTTTTTGTTGTACAAGGTTTTCTGGCTGTTTCTGACTACCTATTAGAATACAGTACAGACAAAAAATGCTGTAAATGTGCCAGCCAAGACAGAATCCCAGAAGTACCCATGACAGGATTCTGTCTAAAGGGAGAGAGATGTGTAGGTGAAGCTCTGGCGTGATCTATGGCTCCTTTGGATAGCCATGACACGCAGCCACATAAGTGTCTGTTCCTCTTCAGGAAGCTTCAGTGAAAACATGCCAGCATTAACTACAGAACAGGAGTGACATCTGCCCTTTAGTTCAGGGACTGGCAAGGTGGGCTTCAGATTACTGAAGAAGTGACAAGAACAGGCTCACAGGTGAATTTGGCAAAGAAAAGAGTCAAGAGAGGAAAGCGGGAGGTAAGGAAAAGAAGAAAAAATATTATCAATATTCTGTTTGTGGAGAAGGGGGAGGAGCTGAACTTTTGGGAGGAAGGATACAATTGTGTCTGTGTTACTTCACCCTCCTTATTTTTAGCAGAGAAACAGTTGTACAGCATCATTTCTATTTAAAACAAATGCAGCTATCATGAATCCAGAAGCAATTACTGCTGACTTGGAACTAGTTCAGGCTTAACACCCTTCCTGTGCCATCTCAGGCTCCTATTTGTTTGTGGGCTGTTAACTGTAGCTGCAAGATTGTTGAATTTTACTGCTTGGTGACCACTGAGTTATTATGAAGAACTCAAGAGGTTAATAAATTGTCACAGCCTACAAACCTGAGAGAGAGTCCTATGACCTCTTTGAGATCCCCAGCATGTTGAAAAGTGTTCTGCAGCAGAGAGGCAGTCCTATCACTGGTTGATTGATATGAATCAAATTATTTGAACATGATCTTAAGATTAATACACTGAGGATAAGCCTAATACGCCATCCTCACTGGGCAATATTATCTCCTGACTTCACTGACATCTACAAGCTGATCTGCTTTGAGGGTTTAAAAAGAAAAAAAAAAAAAGGAAAAAAAAAGGAAGAAAGGAAGAGAGGAAGGAAGGAAGGAAGGAAGCTATTTTGAATATCTTTTCATCCTTTGAAAGATACAGCTGCCCTGGAACAGAGGACACTTATTTGTATACTACTTAAACAGAGCAAAATCTCTTTTACTTATTCATGTAAAAACTTATTACAGTTAATTTTTAGCTTCTGGTGCATTTAAATAGCCTGTTTACACCATGGCTATACTTGCAGAACACTGTTACAATGATAGTGTAAATCAAAAAAGGTTGTTTCTCAACATTCTTTTGTGTATTTATGTTTCTGTCCTCAGCTAAAGACTCAGACTTTTTCCTATTCAGCTAGATATTGAATCAACAATTCAGTTTTCACTTTGATGAAGCTCTCATCTGGCTCAGGAGGACCTGTTAAATAACGGCCCTAACCTCAGTGCAGCCTCTATGGAGTAGCAAGCTTGCTTGTGCAAGGTGAAGAACCTGCTGTAATCACTTTGGGAAACCATTTATACCACACTGTGTTCTCAAAGCCTGTGATGTTCATAATGGGTACTAGAAGGCTGAGAATTTTAAGTATATCATACCAAGAGATGTAACATTTCAATCGACATCTTTTATCCACCTCAAGTCACAGTAAACAAAAAGTTTTGCTAACATCTTACAGTGGGTTGGACATACAACTGCTAAAAGGAGACAGACTTGCAGAACTGAAAGTATGTCTCCCTTGAAAAACAGCAGAGAAAAATACATGCTTGTAAGGTACAATTCATCTCATCCTAAAGTAGACAGCTATGTTTGGTCAAATTACAACTAATCCCAGAAATACTGCATAAAACTGCTACTAAGTCAGAGGTAGATGTCATAAATTAAAGAAGATGAAATCTAACTTAAGTTTTTCATTCAAATTACTTTCCAGTTTTATTGCTGTAGCTAAAACAGAACTCTAGACAAAGTGAAAACAATACACGCATTTCCAAAATAACTCTTGAGCACAGTGTCCTCCAAGAAGTCTGTTCATATTTTTTTCCTCTCCAGAGAGGCATCTAGCTGTTATTTCTATAAATAGGCCATTTCTTGTTCAGTCAGTTTCCTTTCTCTTCATGGAGTCATCCAGGGAAGCTGGATTTTCCTTTTACAAGACA
This sequence comes from Anser cygnoides, assembly GCF_040182565.1. Classification (NCBI taxonomy): domain Eukaryota; kingdom Metazoa; phylum Chordata; class Aves; order Anseriformes; family Anatidae; genus Anser; species Anser cygnoides. The sequence goes on from NC_089873.1 coordinate 140,749,007, forward strand.
TGCTACTCTCTTCTGTCCAAATCCCATGATCATCTGTTCCTTCAGCATTTCACAACCTTTGCATTTTTACAACACTGTCTTCTCTCTTCCATTTCTAGGAAATTCCACTAGTCTTAGCTTCAATGCTCCTTCCTTATTCTCCTTTCCCATGTCTCTTCTCTGTCTTCAGATGAACAGGAGGCTCACTTTGTTAAAAGACTTCCATTAGGAACAGAATTTCAATTTAAAGCAAGAGGTGGATATGCTTGTACTTCGAGTTGTTCAATGATATAAACAGAAAATTTCTGGCTGACACTATTGGGTCACACGTGAACTTTCATGTAACCCATGGATCCATGGACCACTGTTGAATATACTGCACATTTTTTTTCCCCAAGTGTTAACAGATGGCTTACATGAGGATTGTCATCGCAGGATTCAAGTTTACAACCACATGATATGAATCTCTTACTCCTTAGCACTACTCTCAGATGTCATCACAATAGTAACTGGAAGTGATTTTGAGATATATGCATTCCTGCAGTCTGAACATTTTGAGTGAAAGAGATGAAAATGGTTTCTTCCCTGGAAAAGGAGAATGTGATCAATACCATTTCAGAAGTACAGACGGTAACAGACTTGTGGTCAATTAGAATTACCTTTAACTGACCTGGAGAAGATTTCTGAACAAAAGAACCAAGTTCCCAACTAGAATGGTAACACCTGCAAAACAGTGTGTTGTGCTGTAAAGGGTCAAAGCAAGAGCTGAAATGATAAAACACCCTCTTTACAGTTAAATCTCACTATTTCCAACTCAGAACAGTCCCTAGGGAAAATGATTGTGGAACAAACAAACTACTAGTCCAATTTTTATTACAAGTTTTATTCATTACTGAACACAACAACAAAGTTGCAATAAATCATCTGAAAGAAATTAAGTTCCCAGAGCCACCATGCTGAAGCATATAAAGTTAGATGTGATTCTGACAAAAGTTTGATAGTGCAGATTAACTTAATTCTGACATTAGATTCTGCACTCTGTTACATTTCCTTAGGTCTGGTTTCTTGGAAGCAAACTGTGGGTGGGAATACAAGTTTCTTTTTGTATAACCTTGAAACAAAATGGTATATATCTGCCAGAGGGGAAAAAAAAATCCTATGTACTGAGGATTTCTGCAGCTGAACTCCTACTGCAAAACCAGAAATAAATTCTAGCTTTAGGTTAGCTCCACTGTTGGAGGTAAACCCTAACACCATGATGGTTCTCTAAATAGCTAGACACCTTCAGCAGTCAGTCTCATGTTTCGGCACAGTAATAGGGAAATGCACCTGTTTATTACCTCTTTTAACCCAATATACCATACCACTGGTGCCCTCAGGATGAAAGCCTTTCTGTCTGCTGCTCAGTATGTAGCTCTGTCTATGTTATGCTATAGTATAAAATGGTTCAGGCTTAACACAGTACCAGAACACACGATACAGACTATTCTAGCACAACAAACTATTATATATATATTATTGAAATTAAACCTGTCTCTCACTAAGTAAAGAATACACTGAAAAATCAGTTCACACCAAAGCAATGATATATATATATATATGTAAAAAACATACCCAGTCATCAAACATATTAGTGCAACCAGACCAGTCCATCAGCTAACTACCCAGTTTTTGTGCATGTAGGCACTGATCAATGAACTATGGTTAAATACTAGTCCTTAGATATATTTTAAATTTAACTTGTTTATCACTGTTGAACTTGGAGATGGAGGGAGAAAAAAGAAGAAAATAAAGGATGAAAGAAGAATTAAGCTAACACCAATTTACTTATGGATATAGAACAACCACCTAGATTCTCCATGAAAACCTATGCACCTCATTACTTATAAATACTGTTGATCTTGTTCCTCCACTGTTGACAGCTTATGATGATCTATACCCTAAATTGACTAGGTCTGGGTAGCCTCACCGTAAATGTACCCATCCTACAACCACTGCGTCAAAAGTCTTCTTACTTACTAGATAACATGAGGTACCTACTAAATAACAATGTAAGGAACCAAACTAGATAATTGTTCTGGGCTAAAGTATAATGTACAAGATGCTGTGAAGTATTTTATGATGAAAATGTTGGTGCAGACCAAACATCAAAAAAACTCTTCCAGATAATAGCAGGTCATCATTCATTCAAATAAGAATGATAAATAGATATTAAAAAATACCGATGGCAAACGCTTGAAGTTCTTTCCAGGACAGGTAATATACTATGCTTTACAGAATGACCCTATAGATTTAATGAGACAGCAAAGAGTCTTACTAGACTAACTGCAGAACCAATTAGAGAAAAAAATAAAAACTCTTTTCTCCCATATCCCAGTATGCTGATTTCAGAGACAGTGTGGCAAAGCAGCAACATGGACTCGCGGCTCAGCTCCAACAGCAACATCAATCAAATTATGTTCAGAAAGAACCAAGGAATATGACCCTTGCACAAACGTTGGAATTGTTTTAAGTATGTTTTCGTCAGAGTTGGGAAAGAAAGGCAAAAAGGAAATCTATTTTTGTCTCAAACATTCTTCTTCAAATTTATTAGCTGTATATAATTTTCAACACCCAGACTAAATTTTAGATTAGCATTTGGTTTAGGATTTGGTATATTCAGGAACACATTTTAAAAGAAGAATTAACTGTTCAGGCAATTTCTATTTATAACTGAATGAATGCTTTCAAATAGCTTTTGTCATGAAGAAAAAACTGAAGTGATATTTTGTAAGCCCACAAGCTGTAGGCAGTTAGTTCTTAATATATGCTGTTCCTCTGGGAATTTGAGAGCTGGAAAGGACAGTTAGAGAATCTGAAAAAGTTTAGGTCTCTTGCCTGAAGAGAGCTGCTGAGCAGGGAGGTCACTAACTACTTTTTGTTGAATGTTTAAAAAGACACATTAGTGCTCTATTCTGTTGTTAGCATTATTATTATAAAAATGGGATTTCCCATTTCAGCACACAGTATCATTACTATTTATGTGGTGATACTGTAACACTTAACTGAATAATACATATTCATATTCTGACAGACTATGCTTGGAATTACAACAGTTCATGCATAGCCTGCAATTTCTGGCAATATGTATAGGAACACATTCTGGCAAAAGAATGCTCTCTTCCAGTTTCATTTTTATTAGCAAAGACCATAAAACATCCTGCTCATTAAAATCTGAATAACTTCCACTGGGAGTGCACTTTTCTGAAAGTGTTTTCTTACAGCTGGCTGCAAGATAGATCTGCTGGCTAACCAGGGCTCTAATAGGACATTATGCAATCTACAGTGTAGCATGAAGACAGTTGTATAATCAGAATAACTATTAACAACTCCACTAAAAATGGTAAGTGCTTAAGTGTAACTGAGTAACACGGAAGAAACAAAAGAAGATAATATTGTCAGCCTGAGGTCCTGAATTAAATGTTTACACATTACTTTATTCTTAGCCTCCTTGCAATGGAAGCAATAAGTCCACCACAAAGGCAGCACCATATAAAATGAGACCATAAACCACGGGTACTAGAAATGCCATCATTAACTGTAGCACAGGACTCCAGTGCGGATCACCATGCCGTAGTTCTCAGAGTTGCTCCGGTGCTCCTCAAGCCAGGCAGCCATTTGTTGAATATCTAGTTTAAAGGATCTTCAGTACCTCTACACCAGAGTGACGAGTGCACTAACTACATTTACTTGCCCTGATCAGCATCACCTGGGACCCTCACTCATGCCCTCTGCCCATGGGGTCTGATTTCAGCCTGTGCTGGAGCCATCAGTCCCTGACTCAGCAACACTGCAGGACTGCTGGTCTCTGCAGTCATGCTTATGTCCTGCCATGGATCTCCTTGATCCTGACCCTGATTTGCAGGCTGACATCCCGACCTGGACTAGCTGCAGCCCAACCATCACTGAAATTTCAGGCAACCACTGAGTTTCCAGTTTGTCTTTTATCTTAGCTAGTCCAGTTATCTCAGTCATGCAGGCAATCCAGGGAATTAATGACTGATGCTTACTACGATGGTATGGCAAATAGTTACAGAACCTCTCTGGGTGAGACCTTTGGAGAGAGTTCTAGAGATACAGTGCTCTAAAGAACACTGTCCATGAGTCTTCTTTGCAAGAACTGCATGCAGAAACACATAAATAGTTTGATCTAGAATTGTGCCTCAGAGCAACACTGATATGTGTAGACACAGCAGCACTTACAGGCTTCCATATATTCACTAGTCCCTGAGTACAGGGTCTCAGTAGTCACTGAGTATATTCACATGTATTCACAAAGTCCCAAAAGTACTGACCTCTCCAGTACTCTGGCTATTTCAATTAATTCAGACAAAATGTGTGTAAGCAGATTTCAGTTAAAATTTCCATCCTGTTACCAAGGTATACGACACAAGAAACATGCAGTGTGACCCCCTCACACTCCTATTTGCAGCAAAATCTCAGGCAGCTCTTCCTCCTTGGTATCTTACTCCACACAGTACATAAATATATTTCAATGACTGCATGATATAATATCTAGGTGTCAACTCTCCACAATTTCAGCCTAAAACAGCAATGGGAAGTTCAAAGTCCTGCTTATACTGAAGCAGCCATTTAAGCCTCATTGCTCACACCTAATGGTAAGATGTAATGTACATTCTCGTTGTCTTTCTTATTTGTGGTCAAAGGACCACTACTGGCCTCAGATGTGGGGGAAACAAATCAGCATTCTGATATCACGTTGAAGTTTATTACAATAAAAATTCCTGCAGATCAACATAAAATTGAAAAGTTCATGCAATATCTATTATGGTGATTTAGACATATCTACATTCCAAAGTCCCAAAGTATTAAAAAAAATGTGTTATCTAAAACCTTATTGAGGGCCTATGAACATTCTTAGGAATCTTTCAAGTATCTAATAAAATGCAGGTTTTCCTGGAAGCAGATTAAAGATTCTGTTCAAAGGACTTCTAACAGATGACTGTAGATCTACTTCCATAAACTGCAAAGGCTAAGGGATTTAAGACAAGTGCCATATTGTTCAACTGGAAAAAACCCAAAGTTAAAAGATCCTTTTTACATGATACTGAACATTATTACATTGTAAATCTATAAGTAAATAGCAGAGCTATACAAGCAAGCACTAGGGAACAAAAAAAAAAAATGGATTAAATACATTATTGCAAGTAATCTAGTGATTCTGTGATACATTTGTCACCTGGAATGATGGAATTGGATAATCAAATTTAGTCCTATGTTGTGGCTTGTGACAACCGAATATCATACCTTAACAAGCTCTCTCAAAACCCTCTTAGTTCTCCTTAGATAAGATTGCATTAGTTTCACTGTTCTAATGGCTAGAAATGTTATTTTCAGCCCACAAGGACTATTGCATACCTATAAATACATGTTTCTATTAAACTTGTCCTTTGAACTTCTTCCTCCCTGGTGTTCAAACTCATAAGAGTATACAATAATCAGCAATCAAACATCATTTTATTAAACACATCAGACTTGCTTACATTGTTCAGTTGTACTGTTCTGATGGAGCTAAGTTGGGTTAAACCATCGTAATACAAATTTCCAGATCATCTACCTCTTCAAGTGAGGTAGCATAACCATGCATCAGCTCATTTCCTAATTTCCTCTCCCAGTTCTGCCAAAGTTATCTTAAAGCATTTTTCTGTAGCAGGATTTTCTGTTTTGACATAAATGGGTTAGATAACACATAAACATGATACCTACCATGCTCAATTGCAAACAAAATGGCTTATTTAAGATCAGTTTTTGGTTTTCTTCCTAGAAAGTAGAATTTCAGTAGCTCTCCTCTACACCTCTTCCATCTTTCTTGGAGAGTTTCAGCTCTCATCCCACCTTGCACACTATCATTAGCCCTATGCTGGTGATAAATTTGAAATTTTATGCTTCAGGTAGAGAGTGGCTAGTCTCTTGGCCTGAGTGCACATTTGTACTTCACCCTTATTATCTTTATTCCCTCATTCCTTTCAGCTATTCTTCCTTTGCACGGTCTCCTAATTCAATTTAGCAAGTATTCATTTAGTTTGGGGACCATATCACATCCCCAGTGCACAACAGCCCTAGTTTTCCGTAGTCTGTTTGTACCTGGCAACTAGAAGTTTTAATGTTCTTTGCAAAGTGCTTTACCTTTTGAATTCCTTACTTTATCTCCAGACTCTTTTGATAATTTTGATAAAAGTGCTGGCTTTTCACTGATTAATCCACTTTCCATTCTTAATAGGCTATTTGCTGACTCCTAATTCCACTTTAGCGAGTTCTAGAGCCCTCTCCTTCATTATCCCTTTCACTTCCATCCTACTCCTCCTTTTGCTGGGGATACAAGTCAGTTTTATAACTTTGAAGTAACTACGAGCCTCTTTAACATTAAATTTCTTCAGCTGTGCAATCAGCCTTACTTCATTAAAGAATTCACTTAAAGTTCTGAAGATATGATTTTTAAAATAAATCAACTGGAAGGAAAATTGAAACAGGTCTACAGTGAAAGTTAAGGAAAACCCATGTGTGACCCCTTAAAATAAACAGTTTTATTTCTCAAAAAAATTAATTTTTCAATACTTATAAAACCCTGCATTACTGGGTTTTGGCCCAGTAATTATTTAGTAAAAAAGTCAGACTGTTATTACACCCAGGAATAAGTGAACTTTATACTGACCTTCACACATTAGCTAAGAAAATTACAAGCCCTAAAGTGACCAGACTTTTTCATTAAAAAGTAAAATTCTTTTAAGCTAACAACTTAATTATGCAATCCAGTCAGCAAGGGTAAAGCACCATAACAAATATGACATGCTACACTGATAAGAAAGGGGTGCAAAAGATGTTTAACTAAAGACAGAATGAAAATAAAATTCTAAAAGGAAAGTAAATATTGTAAATTAAAAGTAATTATTATTTCAAAGAACATTAATAGTAAAATTACTTCTACAGGCAGAAATCTTATATAATCTATCTAAATTGACAACTAAGTTTCAAGAAAGCAATCATGATCATACCTTCTTGTATTTACATAAATTAAAAATATCAAACAGTAATTTGGCACTCATACTGTTTCTTCAATTTCCTATATTACATTATATTATATACTATATTTAAACCTACTGTAAAGTTCTTATTAAGTTTTTCATTGTAGTTATAGGAAAACTTAACTTCACATATCAATACCAGTTCTAGCAAAACTTTTCACAATAGCATTTTGAAAATGTCTATTCCTACTAAGGCCCAATCCTGGGAATATACAAGACATCCTACATATCCTATATAGGAAGTTATTTTAACAGGAAAAACAAAAGATAATATCCAAAATCCCCCAAACAATTATTTGCAAAAGGAAAAGGGAATTCAGACCATGCCTGTTCCACCTCTAACACAATTTCATTATAGAGCTATCCCACAGCCAACCAACAACGCTATTAAAACCTAATCTACCTTCCCTTAATAGGACAAAACAATCAGACAGTTATATCTCTCACTTCCGTAAAACGTCTGTTGTCAGAAACTCTGGATCTTATAGGTGCTGTTGTAAAGAGACACTGATGCCTGTCAGCATATTTCCCCCTGAAAGGTAGTGAAATTTTGTTGTAGAAGTCCTGGAACAGCTGTTGGAACAAGTGTCTTTCAACCATGCAACCCATTGCAAGTTTGAGGACTCAAAGATTTCATATATCAATCAAGTCTCTATTTTAACAATCAGTTTTCACAGTAAACTGTTCTATGACAGCTCAGTTTGTCGCAGAAGGAAAAATCCTCCATATATCTTCTTTTACCTTTATTTCTTGCCTTCATGTATGTTTTGACAGCTTCTCCTCCTCTGTTTCCAGTATATCCACCTCTTCCTCCATTCTCAGTTTATTCTTCACCTTCATCATCATGGCTATGCATTTCCCACATTACACTCCCAGTACAACATTCCGTCTTTCATGTTGTCTTGTTTTGTAGACAGCTGCAAATATTTGAGTTGTACCCAAAACTTTCACTCTGTTTTCTTACTACCCTTTAAATTTCAGCAACATTTTAGTTGCATTTTAGGCCTCCATCCTCTATTTTTCAGAGGAAGGAAAAACAAACAAACAACAACAAAAAAAAAGTTTTGTGGAAAAAAAACCTTTCATCAGGTACAAGTACAATATCCCACATCTTTGGCATCCAAAAATTTAAGACAACCCTTCTTCAAACAAAGCATCCAAAATAAATTCCTTCATCCGCTGACTTCTTTCATTTTGGCTTCTCGGTTTAAGACATTTTCTTCCCTACTAACAGAAGTATCTTAGCACCAACACAGATTCCTGCTAACACAATGAGGATCAAAATGCCCAACTTATTTCAGATTAGGATATACAGGATCCCATTAGGACTGTATTTATTAGTATTAGATATTGGAAATACTGCTGATCAGATCAATTTAGGGAGAATAAAAGTTCTGCAGCCAATTGATCAATCTGTTTAACTGCCATAGTACACAATATCCTAATCTTTTGGCATGCATTGTATAAAAATACACATAGATGTTCTACTTTTGTACATAAAAGCATTTCTGCAACATTTCCATGATCTTCCAGACAGCAATATTCCAGGAAGCATTAGTACGTATATTACAGTGTCTTTGGGGTGGTCTTGTTGCCTGTATGGTACCAAGCACTAGATTCAACATCTGGGTCCAATACAGGAAACAAGCTTGTTACAACTGCACTCTGTTGTCTCTACTTACCTACAAGGAAAGGTAAGAAAAGGTACAGTAGAGAGAAGAGCAATTAATCAATTAAAATTGTGTAATGAGCCTGGAACACAATCAAAATGGTCCAAGTCCCTTCACAATGCTCTATACCCTACTCCACATCACAATTCAGTGTCATAAAATTTGAACTAAAGTGGACATTCCTTAGATTCCCTACAATCAGGTCAAGATTACAGCGAAAAGCTTTCAGAAATGAATACTCAGGCAACTGTAAAGAAAAGTAAAACTACCACAGCTTTTGCCAATCTACTTTGGCTGTTCCATGCTTTATGAAGTACGTCTCATTTTTTAGAATTGTTATGAAGAAACCCAATATTAGAAGATGCCTAATTCAGTTCCTAAAACCTTACGGCTATACTTCCAAGCTAATCTGCAAACTTCAGAATCTGTTTAGATGACAGCTGGCTCAAAAAATTCATTTAAGAAAAATAAAAATATTTTAGTTTTTAGTATCTTGCAGCCTGTTATCTATTCAGCATTTTCCTTTCTGATAATTTAAGGAAATTTCTCTTGTAGAGTTCATAGCAATATTTATTAGACTTGCAGATTTTTCTAAAACTAGCAAGAAGGAAGACCAATTCTTCCACATAAAGATGGATAAGGCAACTGTAAAATAAGTTGCCTTAATAAAAGCAAAGTAATATTAAGCAAGAACAGACTCAAGCAATGGAAACCATGAAAAATGGAATACATTTGAGAAAAATCTACATAAATTACCTGAACATACCTTTAAAATAACACCAGCAACTTTAAAAAGCTTCTCTTTCAGCTAGTTTCAAGAATTTTAGATAGTCTAGAAGCCTTTGTCAGCCTTTCACGCCGTTCTTGTACATTCAAAACTCACTTTGTTATGACCTACCCTGAAATTAATCTTTTTAAAATTCTTTCCTTCATGGCATGGTAATGAGAGTTGGATCTCCATGAATTATCAAAGGTTACTTAACTCAAGATAATCAGGCACAGCACAAGAAAATATGAGACAAGTTTGCCAAATTCCAGCATTTTTATTTGACTAATACACTATTCAACATTTTTCAGTAACAAAAAGTGGTAGTCTACTATGGCATTGGCTTGAATGTCACTGTTGACATTATAAAAATATATTCATATATTTTTTATATTTTTATATTTATTCAAATATATTCCCTAGCTTGTTCCTAAGATCTTTAGAAAAGTATTAATATTTAGCAGTTAAACCCCAAGGACTTTCTCAGTTAGGCCCTCTTGTCACAACCTTTCTGAGACTGAGGTACTTTTTTTTAAAAAAAAAGGAGAAGGAGAAGGAGAAGGAGAAGGAGAAGGAGAAGGAGAAGGAGAAGGAGAAGGAGAAGGAGAAGGAGAAGGAGAAGGAGAAGGAGAAGGAGAAGGAGAAGGAGAAGGAGAAGGAGAAGGAGAAGGAGAAGGAGAAGGAGAAAGAAAGAAAAAGAGAAAGAAAAAGAAAAAAAGGAAAAAGAAAAAGAAAAAGGAAAAAGAAAAAGAAAAAGAAAAAGAAAAAGAAAAAGAAAAAGAAAAAGAAAAAGAAAAAGAAAAAGAAAAAGAAAAAGAAAAAGAAAAAGAAAAAGAAAAAGAAAAAGACAAAGAAAAAGAGAAAGAGAAAAGAAAAGAAAGAAAAAGAAAAAGAGAAAAGAAAGAAAAAGAAAAAGAAAAAGAAAAAGAAAAAGAAAAAGAAAAAGAAAAAGAAAAAGAAAAAGAAAAAGAAAAAGAAAAAGAAAAAGAAAAAGAAAAAGAAAAAGAAAAAGAAAAAGAAAAAGAAAAAGAAAAAGAAAAAGAAAAAGAAAAAGAAAAAGAAAAAGAAAAAGAAAAAAAGAAAAAGAAAAAGAAAAAGAAAAACTAATTCAACTGGAAACCCAGCTTATACAACAAGAATTGTGAACAGCATCTTACAAGTAACAGGATGAAGTGGCAAAACTCTAGACAGAAGCCAGCAAACTTTGATATATGCATATAGATAAATTAAAATGCTAGGAGTTGGTAGGAAAGACTGTAAGATGTTTATTTATTAAACACTATTTTTACTATAAATTTATGAAATTAAACACATAGTATGTGTGAACAAATTACTCCAAGAAGTTAAAGGAGGCATAAGAACACTAATATCACACACTGCTGTTTTTCTCATGAATTCAGAGAAGAGTTACGAAGCTGAAGAAAGGCCTGGAACACAAGTCCTCTGAGGAGTGGCTGAGGGAATTGCAGTTGTTTAGTCTGGAGAAGAGAAGGCTCAGGGGAGATGTCATTGCTCTCTACAACTACCTGAAAGGAAGGTGTGGGGAGCTAGGGGTCAGCCTCTTCTCACAGATAACTAGTGATAGAACTAGAGGGAATGGCCTCAAGTTGTGCCAGGGGAGGTTCAGGTTGGAAATGAGGAGACATTTCTTCTCAGAAAGAGCAGTCAGGCATTGGAACTGGTTGCCAAGGGAAGTGGTGGGGTCAACATCCATGGGGGTGTTCAAGGAAAGGTTGGACCTGGTGCTTAAGGACATGGTTTAGTGGGTGATATTGGTGGTAGGTGGACGGACAGTTGGACCAGATGATCTTGGAGGTCTTTTCCAACCTTAATGATTCTATGATGCTATGATAAGAGAAATAATAATGAACGGGAGTTATTTCATATTTTCTTAACTATGTTATCATTAATGGTGAACAAGTAAATGCCAAATGGATGATGACATATAAAGTGCAAACAAATGATTATCCAAAAGAGAAGGTAAAGTAAGAATAAACTCGAGTAACTTGCTAGATGGATAACAAGAATTCAGAACAGGTTGAGCATATCACTTCTTGCCCTTTGACTTCCTCTACTTGATTACAGTATCCATCTCCCAGTCTTTTCATAGAACAACTCACTTTCCTCCAAAGAGGTCTCAAACATTTCCAGAATAGGTTTGACTCCACAAAAATAGGTACACTTCCACCTTTTTGGAAGCCACTACCAATCTTTGAAAAGAAGTTTAACCACGCAAAAAGGAAACACAGGTTCTGCTCATTTTTTATTTTTCATCCTACCACATAATTACTTTGCACTTCTCTGTTGAATTGAAGAGAGTAATCACATGGTCATTTCTGCAAATAAATGTTTCATGAAATCTCTCATCATCTATCTCTCTTTAGCTTTTAGCTAAAGCAAGCTTTTACAAATAAGAATAACTGTAACAGTAAGAAATGATCTGTTTGCTATAGGTAAAATATAGTTTAATTTTACAGTTTAATTTTTTTTTTTAATTTTACAGTTTACATGACGCTTTTTTTTTCAGCTCCTTTGCACAACATAAACATATTGCCATGTTGAAGCGCCCTTGATCTGGAAACACCCCTCCACCCTCACAATGGAGAAAAGCTACAGTTGGTCTTCCTGAGATCCCTTCCCATCTGTGTACCCCACATTCTTCCCTTGAAGGTCAAAACACACTGGGGACAATGCAGGTCGAAGTCTCCTCCCAGCCTGAAGCCACAACACAATCAAGGTGTGCAACTGCAACTGGAAAGCACTTGGGGAATTTAGTTTAGATTTTTTAAGATACTTAGTATTTCTGAGCAACCAGTAAGAGGAGAAAAATGAGAAGAGAGACTGTCACATACCTACAACCTGTAAAGTAGGTAATGGTAAGTGACAAGGAAAGCTTGTGTCTTTTTACTAGATCTCCCCAGTTTGATTTGTGAAGAATGGTCTTGAGGAAGCCTGCTGTCATGAATTTTCTTTCTATGACCTAGCATACACATCTCTAGAAGATGAGGAATAAGGTTATAAACTCATGGAGGATTACTGTAAACCTTAATTAAGATATGTATAGAGATGCACCTTTTTTTTTTTTTTAAATCAAAAGTAGAGAAAAATGCAGAAATAAATAGCTACACAGTCTTGCCTGTGAATCTCTTCTGAGTTGCCAAAGCAGACACTTCACAATACTTTTAATAAGTTTGTCAAGGAGTTGTATCTTGCCCTAGTTTGCTGGTATCAAACACACCTTCAGGACACTTTGCTGACACTCTTTTATGATGATCACGAAGTCATGGTTATCAGGAATGAAGTACTGGGTTGCCTAATTAGACCAAACACATGCAAGTACATTTGCAGTTTGCTCAACTGTGATAACACTTTATGAGAGCTGGAATAACTCTGTGATTAATATGGCTAATCTATTAATAAAAACTAAACCCCAGGAAACAAAAAACAATTCCTTTTTAAAGGAAGCAAAAAAAAAGATTGCTAAAGGAAAGAGCAGCTCTCTATGTTTAAACATCAGCAGTGCTATTAAGCCGCCAACAACTATTGCTAGCTTTAATCCCATGGAAACAAATTGATGATATCTGCATTGCCATATATTTATGTTGATAAACTGTCAGACCCTGAGAGATAGCCTGCTGTAGCTGGACTCGTACATACTTGGACTAAGTTCTGCAGATACCAGGATTTCGTAGCTTCAAATGGTTGCCTTGGACACAAAGTGACCCAGAGTTTTAAAAATAGAGCAGTTTCTACATGTGGATTAGATAGTCAGCATTCTTTGAGTCAGCCAAATGAAGATAAATCATAGCTCGGAAGGGCTGGGAAGAAGCTTCCTAGCCGTTCTGTCTGATTGCTAAATTAAATCAACTGGGGTTGAGAGAATATTGCAATTACGGGTAGCTACACCATTATTTCCCCAATGGGAAAGTGTTCTTTCATCCATAGATTAGTTCAGCCAATAAAGGTATTGCACAGTTAACATTTCACTTTTGCTACAGTCAACTTATCAAGCAAGATCGGTTACTGCATTAGGAAGCCATTGAAAAGAAAACTCTGAATAATCTCTCGTGAGAGAGATTTTGACAGCCTGATGTGTAGCCCTTTCCCAATCCTCCTTCCCACCCTCAAATTAACTTTTCAAGGGTATCAATTATAACATATATCCTTCCATGACAGCGATCAGCCACTGTCCTAAATAACAAGAAAGTAAGAGGTACCCATCCGTTTTCTTGCCCCTCTATATGGAGCCCCCCCAAAAAACAATCATGAGACCATGTATCTGTTCTTAATACCTTGGTCAGTCTTACCCTGTAATAACTAACCACATGTTGCTACATTAAAACTGTGCCACAAAATTCAACACATATTTGTCTGACACAAGCATAGTCAATTGTCATATTAAGAACGCGTCCTTGATCTAGTGTGCACTTCCTAGAGAACATCAGTCTTGCTTAGATCAAAGGAATAGTTGAATCCTGATTAAAAGCATACAAAAACACTAAAAGGGAAAAATAGAACTCAGAGAGGTACCATGAGATACAAATGTCATATGAACAAGTCTCCCATGGTGTGCTGACAGATGAGTTGGTGAGAGGGTGATTCAATAACAGGCTATGAAGCGGACAGAAGAGTGGCTGGACCACTGTGCTCATGTGGGTGTCAGCAGTGGTACAACGGGATCGATATAGTTCAATCCACTATTATTTCAGGTCTCTATGAATGACATGAGTGATGGGACATGCTGCGCTCTCAGAAAGTGTGGATCAAAGTGGGGGAAGCGATGAACATGCAGGAGGACTGCGTTACTATTCAGAAATACTTCAATAGGCTGGAGAAGTGGGCTGACAGAAACTTCATGAAATTCAACACAGACAAATGGAAACTTTTGCATCTGGGATGAAATAACTTCATGGAATACGACAGGCTGGCTGCTGACAGGCTAGAAAACAGCTTCATGGGAAAGGGCTTGAGGCCTCAGGTGGACACGTTAACCATGAATCAGCAGTATACTGTTGCAGAGATAAAAACCAACCACCCATGGAGCTGCATTGACAAGAGCATAGCCGATGGGCTGAAGTATGTGATTATTTTGCTCTGTTCAGCACTCGTGAAACTGCATGTGGAGCACTGTGCCAGTTTGGAGCTCCTCAGTACAAGATATTGATATGCTGGAGCAAGTCCAGCAAGGGACCATCAAGACCATCAGGAAACCGGAAAACATAACATAAATAAAGATAAAGAGCAGAGAATATGTTCAGCTTAAAGAAAGGGATGAGGAGAATTCATCACCTACCTAGTGGGATTGTATAAAGAAGACTGACCCATACTCTTCTCAGAGGCACACAGAGACAGGATGAGAGGCAATGGACACAGATAGATTTCCAATTATACATACATTAAAAAATAAAAAATAAAAAATAAAAACACATGGCAGTGGTCAAACATACTGCAACAGACTGTCCAGAGAAGCTGTGGAATCTCCATCCTTGCAGAAACAGAAATCTGCACTAGCTGAGGCCCCAAGCAACCTGACCAAACTGGACCTGCTCTGAGTGGGGGTTAGACTAGATGACTGGATTTACAGATGATCAGATATCTAGATTTGTCTCTTCCAGCCTAAATTATTCCATGATTCTAAAAGCATGAATGCAGAATGAATTTTTCCTACATTTTTCAGATAGGTAGCAACATATGCATATTTTTGCTGGTGAATTAAAAAGCAACCAACAATGTGTTTAATAACAAGTATTTAAACTTAACCACCTTTTCTCACTCAAGGCGAGCCCATGTTTAGTTCATTCACACATTCCTACTCAAAGCAGGATTGAAAGCACAGAACTGCAGTCATGCTGAAGACCAAAAACTTAAGTCACGGAATCATTTAGTGTACATTAAGTCCATTACAAAAGAGACAGAGTGGTATGTAAGAAACAAGATGCTGATTCAGACCCTGAAACTGAAAAAACCTGTATGATAGACTGGAACAACACTCAGGTGTCCACCTCTGCTGACATAGGTCTGATCCTTCTCCTTCTAACTACAAAGAAACTGAGTGTCAGAATTCTCTCTGTTCAGATCCAAAGGAATCATCAGGCTAATACATTCTGCTTTAACTATGATTTTTTTTAACTTCTTTATATTTGGTCTATCACTTGAAAAGCCCGAGACTAAAAACTGAAAAAAACACTGCCTGTAGAAAGGACTGCTCCCTGCTCTTGCAATCACCATTTAAAGATTTCTATTTAAGAAGAAAAATTGAGCAGAGAAATATGAGAAACCTGAATTTCATCACAGTTTTTTTCAGCTGGCTCACTGATTAGTCAAAATCATCCCCCCTTGATCCCTTTCACATGTCATTTTTGTAATTGCATGTATAATGAATGAGAGGCCTCTGCTGCTAATATTTTTTTCCCAGACCACATAAGCATGTCTAAACTGATGAGAATCTTCAATCATACACCTTGGACAATGCTTTATTGCCGAAATTCCTTGGGGGCTGCATTTTCATTTTGAATGCTTCGGTATTTTCTTAGTTAATCCTGATCCATCCTGATTTCCTCTCCATTTGCACACTGAAAAATTTCAATACTTTCTAAAAGCATATAAACTTTGGACTGATTAACTTTTGTGAACTTTGGAAAGTTTTAAGATTCATCCATCAGTGATTATAATGTACTTCACACACAGGCAAACACCATTACATAGCATACATTGACATTTGCAATCTTAAAACGTTACAACTGTAAGAGTTGACATTTATTCAAGTATTCCTCGTATTTTTAATTTCAAAACAGACTGTATATTAGGCAAATAGTAGGCATTTAATATTAATCATATTTATTAGACAGCAATTATACAAAGGGTAAAATCCACTACAGTCCTGCTGTACACACCCTTATAAATATTCCATGTCCTAAAGAATTGGTAGTCGTGACAGAACAAGGGCAGAAAGAAGGCAAACAATCTTGCACAGTTATGGAAGAGTAGCCAACTGGGTAGCAGTTGTGCTGGAAGGGAGAAATCAATGTTATGAAGATGTGGAATGGGATAAGTAAGGACAGGATAAGCTACACAAAAAGCCAAGAAAAGACAGAAATGGGAGTTTTCAAGAGAAATGAGAGTAAGAAATTAAGAAAGAACTGGTCTAAAGGTGAATTAAATTGACTAGGGAGAAAAAAATCAGGTGAACAGAGATCAGATCCCTTCATTTGTAATATGTCCTCAGTAATGGATTTCAGTAGCTTTTCCATTCACTTGCTACACATTATTCTCATTATATATTTCTCTTACTTTAAATATAACCATATTTGGTTACTAATTATTGAGAATTTTTTCTTCTCTTTTACTAATTCAGCTTTGGTTGCTGCCATTAGTGCTCCCTCTCAGGCACAGAGTTATTCCTTGCCCATAACAGAGTTTTTTTGTTCCTTTCAGACAAAGAAATCTCAGCCAGGGATTCTATTCCCAGTGAAGCAAGTACTGCAAAAAGCACAGACATTGTCAACTCAGTGTTCACTAACAAAGACCTAGCCAATCAATATACAGCCATAACAAACAAACATAGTATTCTGTGGTCTACAAAGCAGGTGTCAGGACAGCTACTGTGAATTATATATTAAAGTAAGTGCAGCTTCATAGTCTTTATAAGAGCATGGTACAGAAAGGTCCCTCTGGTCACAAAGCCAACTGAGACTATCACAGCATTCAAGACACACAAATATTCCTCTGACTTGAAGACCCATCTAGCAATCCACCTCTCTTTTCTTTATAGCACATCTTTTATTCCCTCCGTCATGAAACATTACCTGTATTACATGCAGGACAACATCCAATACTTTTTCTATTCACAACTTCTCTGAGTCAGCAGTGACACCTCCCTGTCTGAAGCATTTAAAAAGCCTGTACTGTGTCTTACATAGCTGACATAAGAATAGCCCCAATGTTCCCACTTTGCTGCACAAAAGACCTGACAAAATTTTATGGCCACAGCCTGTACAGGGAATAACTGACAGCACTAAATTGCCCATTACAACACTAGAGGTGGAAGACTGCAGGTACAAAGTGATTCTGTCATTTCCTTCCAGCATCCACAGGCAAATCAACAAATCCTCTCAGCAGGACTTTTGGAGTCTGTTAAGCTTAACAGAATTATAGCATAATAGGAGTAGAAAGGACCATTTTGCCATGCACTTGATCCATTAAAATATGGAATTGAGCCACTGACCTGCACAGTTGAATCACATTAGAAAAAGTCAAACACACTCTAGATTCAAAACCACCTGAGAACTCCAAAAAACATTTCAACTTTTTATATCATGAGGAAAAGTGGAGGTATTCGTGAACAATCAGATCCCTCTTCCTGCTTTGAGCAGTTAACCTGTTCAGCCAGCTTAGCATGACATACAAAAATATGATAACCTGATGTAATGGCATGTTTTTGTTGAGGGGCAAGACAGGAATGATCTCATCATAGAAATTTATTCTCTTTTTGTGTCCTCCCTGAGTAAGAACCAAATCTAAAAACATTTCTTCTCACTTTTAATTTGGGTTCCTTATTAAAGGAGTAGGTTGACCCATCACATGAAGTTTGCTGTTGGCAGATTTTATCTGTGGGCAGGCATTTAGTAAAAGAAATCACTGTTTTCGAAACTTAGGACAGTTGTGCTAATTCAGTTCTCACATCTAAACAGTTTTCTCGGATTAAAATTTCTTTGCATTCATTATGCCTTTTTGTGTGTTTGGAGCCAAATGTACCTACAAAGCCATTAGTAAAGACCAGCAAGGAAAGAAAAACAAATCAAAACAACAATAAAAAACACTCAAACTGTCATCAGTGCAGAGGGGGAAATAGACAATTGTTTACATGTAACAGCTCAAAATGTAATGACTAACACTAGAGTGAAACAAGACATGGAGAAAAAGAAAAAGAAAAAAAAAAAAGAAAGAAAAGAAAGAACCATAAGCCAAGGAGACTGCAACCTTACCACACAGTTGTCCTCTAAAGAAAACAAACCTCCAAACCCCAAAACATCAACATCATCATATTTACTTCAAAGGCTTTCTAAAAATACACACATTTTTTGAGAGAAAAAAAAAAATGGGTTGAGAAATATTCAGATGGAGTAAAAAATAAAACTGATCTGCTGAGAATCTTTTGAACGAGCAGAAAAGCAGCACACTGCATTTCATATTGCCCTTAAGCTACAGGTTGAGTAAGTCTGTCAGGTTTTGTTATCCCAAGATAAACATAGAGCTAAACAATCTCTCTTGGATGTAAAAGTTTGTTTGTTCTACTCATGTTTCTTCTTCCTACACAAACAAGCACTATTGACAGTATTATAATAAATAATCCATTAATTAAAATCTTATATGCAAGATTCCTTCTACTGAAAACAGCTGAAGATTGCATCTGTATGGATGTTTAACAGAGTTTGACCATTTACAAGAATAACAGTAAAAATTGCAGGCTGATTTCATAAGGCACTGGATTAAATCAGCAAGTGAGCAGGGAATAAACTTACTTACCAAAAATCTCTAAAGCCTTGCCTCCAACAATCATAATCTCTTAACATGATATAGAATTTGCCATATGCCTTCAAGCAACATACATTGAGCTTCAACCTAAACCTATCTTCTCTATTAAATGAGCGTTCCTTGACTAACTATATCAGAATATTGAGAAGGAAAGCAAGCAGAAAGATTCCTGCTAAATCTTTGGGTCCCGCCAGCCCCAGCAACAGCATGTCATAAATTATATGGAAATAGATTATGGGGAATTATTTGGAGTATATCAGTCTCTCCCTTCAAAGTATGGGTTGGGGCACAAAATATTCGTGGAGATGACTGTGAAGTAGAAAAAAAAGGTAACTTAAAACTCACTAATTACCCATTTACAGTAGCATTCAGCTAAGAGGTGTAAACTCTTGTGTTCAGATTTCATCTCTTCCACTAAGGACAAGACAGCTGATCTGCACTCTCCCACCTGTCAGATGAAAGGACTCTAATTACTTCTTCACTCACTGCATTTCTACATAAAGTTCAAGAAATCCTCCTGATTCCTGAGTAGAAAACTGTTCTTTTAAAGAATATGAGAAACTCACAGGTTTCAGATAAAAAATGCTAGAGTTTATTTAAAAAACAATAAAAGCAGTCTGCTCATTCTCAGCAACCTCAATTCTGCAATTCTCATCATTCAAGCTCTCAATGCTCAGCTGCCCTTCTGCCAAAGAGCAGGCTGTCACAGTTCTTGCAGGCTAATCGCCTGTTGAACACGGCAGTGTCTGGGTGAGTTTCAGGCAACATTGTTTAGTTTTTTGTTTGTTAAAAATCAGTACTGGCACAGATGTAGTCAAACATGCAGGCAATGCATCCCTCAGAAAAAATTTGTCTGGTCATGTGTATGTGGCTTCTGCTTTAAAAACAACAGCTGAATTGCCACCAGAAAGTGAGATCCCCAGCTACTTCTAACACCTCCTACACAGATACATGAAAGGTATGTGCTAAACTAAGATTAATTCAAGTACTTCACCAAAGATGGAGCTATACCTACACCTAACGCAGTACCAGTGAACATGCCTTTTAAGTCTCAAAGCTACTGGACATCCCAGAAATTCATGAGTGAACTATTAAAGAAATTAGCACTTCCTTTAAGGAGTGACAGAATTTTAACATTTACTTAAACCATGACTAATTGCAGAACTTATACCTTGCAGCTGCAGACAGAGGAAGATGGTAGAATGAGAACAAGACAGAGTGGTTTTCAGTTGTAGATGGAAGCAACACCAAGTGGAAATTCCTATTGTCTAGTGTTCTTAGAAGAGCCCATGAAGTTTGTAGCTACTGCCAATTTACAGTAAGACATGCACTTAAGGATATAGTAGAGAAAAATATACAAAAATATAAGATTTTATGAACAAGAATATATATTTTATGTATAAGAATATACATAAGAATGCCATGAAGGTCCTTTCCATCCATCTTGTTTCAATATGTGCCAGGTAGGCTAACGTACTCATCTTCCAATGTTTGCTCAGAAAAGGAGCTCAGAGAAGTTTCTTTATACTCTCAATCCCAGAGGCAGAGAATAAATAAAAAATTCACTGACTTTTTGATGTTCTACACAGAGCTCTTGGTTTTCCTGTGCATTTTCTAATAGGCAATATGTAGAGCCACAGGACTTACCTTACATTCAATATGCATCAGCTTAGTATCTATTGCACTGCTGTGTATCAGACCACAAAGTGTCCAATTACATTCTTAAAGTAAAGAACAATCAACTAATTGTTGATAAGGAACAAATCATCTAATAGCCATTCAGAGAAGTTTGCTATAAAAGTCTTTTCCCATGTCTTACCAAATTTTCTTTGACAGAAGCAGAATCCCATTCTACTGAAGCAGCATCATGCTGCTTCAACCTCAAGACACTTATGTTGTCTCCTTACAAACACCTGCTTGTACTGCAATAGGAATAAAGAGAAATATTCTTTAATGAACAGAGTTCCTGACACGTTTGTGTATGCTGATGGAGGAACTGTTTTTGCAGAAATATGGTAGATCAAGAAATGCTTGACTGTATGTCATGCCTGACTGCAAACGAATAAGAAATGTCAACCACAACTTTGATTTTTCAGTCAAAAAATAGTATTTAAATATAACTTTTGTGAATATTTTCCTAGTTGTTGATGTACAAAATAATCTACTACATGCCAACATAACATATGCAAGGTTCAATATATTAGCTCCATTACAGTGAGCTCTGTTTGAGCTACAAGATCATCTTAGTTTTCAGTAACGATTAATCACTGCTTGCCATCCTCTTCAGGGACCAGGAGAGTTTGCCAGTTTCACAAAAAATTGATGTCAGGATAAGAATGGTAAGGAATTTGGGGCAAAACCTGTACTGTTCACTCAGATTAAACATACCCCGGCCTAAGCCTAAATCATATAGCTCTCCTTCCAGTTATACACTGGCCCTGCTCATGTATGCCAACATCAGAATGATTCAGGTAGCTGTCAGATAAGGAGAAATATATGGACACTAGTCAATAGCTGGAAGCCATTTCCACTGGCAATATGAATAGAACAAACAAGATAGTTATATCCAAACTTGTTCGGAGCTACCAAAAGAAATATAAGCATGGCCTTCAAAACCCGCTTAGATTTTAGAGAAGCCTGAAGGCTCTACTAATAGGTTTTCCTATGCATTCTCTCTAGCATATCCCCTTTTTTTTCCTTCCTGCTCTTTCTTTTAATCTCCAGTCTTGATTTCTCTACATCCCAACTCAGCCAGTCTCCTGTCCTACCTTTTACTCTCTTCAAAACAGCCATATCTCAGTCAGCTCTTCCCACACTTATTTCATGCCTTCCAGCACCTGATACTACCCCAAGACCCACAACCACTGCAGTCGGGCAATTCCCTCCTCCATGTTGCTGCAGTGCCACAAGATCCCTAGGAGAATTGAAGATCTTTCAGACCAGCTGCAGCAACTCAAATACAAACTCTCCAGGAAATATGGCCCACACTCAGAATGAAACATATGCAACACGGGTGGAATCAAGGGATTTAAGCTGCTAAAATTGTTATTCTCTGCAGAGCATGTGCAAACAGACTTGCAGGCAGGTTTTCACAGTGACAACAGAAGGCATCCCTGACATAGAGAAAATGCACTGTTCTCTCTCACTCTCCTCCCCAAAGCCTTAAAATTTTATGTCCTTTCTAACTACCCTCAGGCAGTAAAGTTCAGGGAGAAGTAGAGGGCCACTCACTTTTGAATGTGAAAAACACAAATGCCTCTTCCTAGTTTTGCTTCAGAAAGTGCCAAACAATTCTGTCTGAACCACTTGTGGCAAATAAAAGCTTGCTGATGTATATCTGCTGTCAAAGATATACATCCCCAGATCTTCATAATACTCAACTGAAAACTGGTATTTATAAAGAAAAATATCACATAGATCTTCAATTAGTTTCTAGTATCATCCCAACTATTTACACCCTTACTTCACAATTTTTCTTGTAATTTTATAATCCAAGATAGTTCCACTGAAACGCATTACTAGCTAAGGCTAACATTACCTACAGTTTTCTAAGTAAAACTGACCTAGTCCTGCATCAGATCCTGGAAAATACATAATTAAAACAACCAAAGATTTAACTCATGGAAGGGCTTCAAATTCTTAATGAAAATGGAAGCTAGTTTCGCAAGTTCAATTAGATACAAAAATAATAGAAAAACACTTTCAAATCCAGTTTCTGAGCTTGGCTTCCATGTGATACTCAGCATAAATCATGCCACTTTAGAGGTTGACAGATTTTTCGCAAGTTCCCTCCCTGTTATTTAATGTTGTTTTTGATTAATCAATTGCTTATCATTTTATTCAAAAAATTATACAAAGACCCTTGGTAATCTAGACCTATAGAGAGGTCTAGATTTGAAATTTCAGAGATGCTAATCTGTGCTATCAGAACCTTTGTGTATGTACAGTATAAGATATATTAGTAACAACAGAAAAAGCATTTCCATGTCCATGAGACCTAGGGAAGTGGGGAGCTTTTTCTATCTGAGAAGTAAATTGCCATTTATATTTTTCCTACTAAATAAGTTTCATAAAATCACAGAATACCCTAAGTTGGAAGGGACCCACAAGGATCACTGAGTCCACCTTCTGACTCCATGAAAGGCAACCACTTCCTGGGGAGCCTGTCCCAGTGCCCGACCACCTCTGGGTGCAGAACCTTTCCCTGACACCCAGCTTGACCCTCCCCTGTCCCAGCTCCATGCCGTTCCCTCGGGTCCTGTCGCTGTCCCCAGAGAGCAGAGCTCAGCGCCTGCCCCTCCGCTCCCCTCGTGAGGGAGCTGCAGGCCGCCATGAGGCCTCCCCTCGGCCTGCTCTGCTCTGGGCTGAACAAACCCAGACACGTCAGATGTTCCTCACACGTCTTCCCCTCCAGACCCTTCACCATCTTTGTAACCCTCTCAGATACCCTCTCAAGTTTTTGATGAAATTTTACTGGCACAATGCTACCAAGTGTAACTGCCAGTAAAGGTACTTCTATCAAAGAGTTGTACCCAGTTGCTGATTGTCCCAGCACAGTGGGCTTCATTGGCAAAGCACATTTACTCCATACTCTAGCTGTTGGCTTTTCTGGTGAGGTACTTTGAAAGGAGTCCCAGTCCTAAACATTGCTATATCAGCAAAAGTTTCATGCATAAATCTGGGCTAATCTGAAGAACATTCACAAACTGGCTAGTCAGTGCATCACCTGCTATTGTTCCCAGTAGCTAAATACCAGTTTAGACAGACATTTTGGAAACCCAAAAGAAACTCTTAAATCATTCCTTCAATCAACTTCTCTTTGCAGTGTATAAATCTAGCTATGCCACAACCTGTCAATTCTTTGTGCACTAGTCCAGTTAGGCAGCTTCCAAAATACAGGTCTTAACGTTTATTTTTTAAGGAGTTCTCCTAGCCTTCTTACATTTGTTTTCATTTTCTTTATACCCCTTTTACAGAACCATCCAGATGGCAAAGAAATGCTCAGACATATTTACATAAATACAGTTTCAGACACTAGAGAATGCATTGCAGGCAAAATAATGAAGATAAACTTAGCAACTTTCAGGTGAGTGCAATCAGACAGTCTTGCAGTCTTCTTTTTTTTTTTTTAATACAATCTACAAAAGATTTTAGTATTATGCGGGGAAAAAAAAAAAGAAAAAAAGAAAAAAAAAAAGAAAGAAAAAACACTAACCTGATACCTAACCCTTTAATCTGGAAACAATGATGGACTAGAAGAGATGGGCACATTTCCATTTATGCTGATGCAGTCAGCTGTTTACATCAGGTGAGAACCTGGCCCCTGTGTGGAATTCAGTGCACAGCATTAGGCACCAGGTAGATCCTTCGCTGCTGTGTATATCATGCTTATTCAGCCCCATCCAGCAGAGTAGAAATTCCCCATTTTACTGGTGTTTCTCTTTGCCCTCACCACAACAGTGCGAATTAAAAGAAAAAATAGAAGGCAGTGAGGATCCACCACGCTCAAAATAAACTTGGGTTTACTTTGGATCTTATTATTATGAGTCTCTCTGTGAGGAATATTTTAGGAGAACATGGCTCAAATTTATGCCTGGCATAATTCCATTCACTTCCTGAGAGACTAATTTAGCTTTTTTATTGTTTATGCTGTTTCAAACATTACACATAGGTATCAGCATAAGTCAGGAACAAAGACAAAATCATTGACTGAATTTACCTAGATCCCTATGTATGCCCTAATTGAATCACAAGCAAAAATGATTGCATGAACTGAATTTTTCCAAAATTGTTAGTCTGATTTCAAACCAGCATCGAAACGAGAAGCAAGCCTACATTATTCTGACCAAACAATATAGCTTGATAGCTCATCTCAGTGTCTAATGAAGTAACGTTTGCATAATGCATGAAGGCCAATTTAGGAAAATTGAAACTGCTTTGCCTTAAAGATGGCCAGATGTTTAGTGAGCATGTGATCAAGTGAAAATTTCACCCAGAGAAATAAAGACCAAGAATGGGGCAGGTAAGTAATACAGGAGGAAATTTTTCATTTCCATTTACAGTGGGGAAAACCAGCAACCCGCTTGGTGATCTCAATTCTTCAATCACCAAAAGCAGTAAAATTAAGTAACTGACATTATTAGACAGAAAGTTGTTTTATTACAGTACAGTGATCTCTATAAATTGAAAGAATAAGGTCATACCTTTCTACAGTTCACACTTTTGATTGCCTTGTAATTCAACCTCAGTCTACAGACCTTCTAGGTAACAAAAATATACTGTGCCCATGCAGTAAATACACCTTGGGGAAATATCCACCTACAATTTAAAAGCACAGAACTATCAGAGTCTGATATATGGAGTGTGTGTAAGTGGATGGCAGTTATTTCTTTGTCTCAGTTGCCTGACACACCTTACCAAACATGAATTATCCCTTGAGCCCGCTACCTACTGTTTCCAAAAATAATTCTGAGAGGCAAGGTCTGAAAACATGGGTAATTTATTCTTATTGGGTAGTCAATACAGCTGAAAAAAAAAATAAATAAATAACAGTCACAAAATCCTGGGTACTCATGTCCTTTTTCTGATCCGAGAGGGACTTTACAAACTCAGACCTACTGAGAAAGATATGTTCTGGGTTGAAATATGTTACATTAACCAATTGACAAAAAAGATAAAGGTTAGTATTTACAACTAAGGTAGAAAAAGGTGCAACTGACAGGAGAGGTGACAAGTAGTTGCCACTTGTGGAGGTTAGCAGGAGCATAAGTTGTTCTGAGACATAAAACCAATGTCTCAGAACCACTGTCAAGCCTATGCTTTTCCGTATTCGATAGAATTATGAATTTTGCTCCCAAGCTTCTTCTTTTGAAGATATTTAGTAATCTCTCTTGAAGATAAGGACCAGGAAGTCTGAAATTGCATGTCTGTCTTATAAAATGTTCTCAAAATAGTACCCAACCATTTTTGTCTTTCCCCCTCTGTTACAGTTCACTCTGACGCATCACATTTGTTCTGTTTCTCCCATACGGTCTTCACAAGAACTTTTGGCTTCACAGACGAATATTAATACAGAAGCAGATTACACAACAGCTTAATATTCACCATGTCTATGTCAAGCTTGATGAAGTGTCTGCATGACCAAGTGTGACCTAACTCCTGAACTTTACATAAGTCTTCCTCGGGCTTATTAACCACAGTAGGCCTCAATGTGACTATTCCCTAATCTGGACAGGTCATTAATAACAGAGCACCTGGGGAGTGCCCACAGCCGTGACCACGAACAAAGGGGGTACAGCCCTAAAGCAGGTGACCATTCAAGTCCCTTATGGGGAACTAAATTACATTGGAGGTCAAGAGCAATATGATACGAATTCTAAGTTTGACTACAAGCCAATCATTTTATCTTATAAACACAGCAGCCAGAGAAAGCCTAATTTGAGAGCTAACAAGCAGAGCTCCTTGCTGAAGCAGCAGGCTGCATGGCAGTGATCTCCCCTTGGGCAGGGATGCCTCTCAAGGTTACTCCTTGAGGTCAAGAGATCCTTGCTGACTACGCTTGTTGGTGAGTAAAACTTTCATTTTTAACGGTACCTGATTTACGTTAACATTTAGCAACTTGAATATGCAGTAGACTAATCACTGTGACTCTTGTCATCATAATGAATTAATGATATCAGTCTCCTTACTATAATAAATGAAATCGCTGCTATATCATTAAAACCATATAAGTGTTGGATATCTCCCGCAGCACCAAGAGCTTCTCCATTTTACCAAATTTACCTTCTTTATAACAGCCGACCTGATATCCCTCCTTCAAATCTTGTTTTACTATACCTCAAATCAAAACAACCCTATTACTAAAATATTGTTTTTATGACCAAAATTCCTATGGAAGAATACTTAACAGCACCAAGCTGTTAGAATACTTATAGCACCAAGAAAATACAAGAATACTTAAAGCACCAAGAATTCTACAGATTTCTTCCAAAATTGCTAATCCCATCTAAATTGAGTGTGCACTATGTATGCAAGGAAAATATCAATGGAACCAAGGTTGATATAAGTATTTAAGTACCGTCAAAATTTATGATATCTAGACACTGCAAAAAAGAGGGACACCTTCCTACCTTTGTGAACATGAGCCTCAATTTCTCAAGTCACATGTATGAGAATTACAACAGATTACAGTAGCAAAGTATTTAACACCTCCCAGGTAAAGGCACATGACTAAGTTCCTTAAGCACATCTGAAAATCTCATTCTCCTTGCAAAATATGCCAAACGACTCAGAGATAGCAAGAAACAGATTCCAAGTCTCCCAAGGAATATAATTTTCTAGATAAACTCACAGCACACACAGCTAGCCTTGTAGTAAGCACAGAAAGGAAGGTAGTAGTTTCTTCGGTTTAAGAATCTCACAGCTTCTTCAAGGAAGAAACCTATGAAAACATATAAAGAACCTGGCAATTGTCACAAGTTTTACCACATAAAAGTCTCTTCTCCAGATCATAAAAGTAATAAGTGAAGACTACAGTGAATTGTAAGGAGAAAAGTGTATGATGTTAACAAAAGCATGGAGGTATTGAGATACATATATATCCCCAGAAGTCTGTAGACTTTTGTAACTGCAGAAATCGTGCTTTTTTATTATTATTACTATTCGGTTCTTTGTAGTCACTCAGCAGAAATACCTTGTCTGTACCAGAAAAGGCATTTCTGTGAATACTGAAGAGTCAAAGGACACTGTGTTCACTAAGAAAGCTTGGAAGGAAATGAAATATAATTCTCTGAACCTTATTTCTCAGCAATGAGACAATAAAGGAAATTATGTCCAATTAGATTGATGGGAAGTTCTCATGCAGAAAAAAAAATAAGAGTACGTGGGTTCTTCTGGGCTTTTTATTCATTGTAAGAATTATGGGAAAAGAATCAGAGTGGCTGAGGTTGCCAGGGCCCTCTGGAGGCCACCAGGCCCAAGCCCTGCCCCAGCAGGGCCACCCAGCGCAGGCTGCCCAGGCCCATCTCCAGGCGGCTTTTGGAGATCCCCAAGGAGGAGACCCCACAGCCTCTCTGGGCAGCCTGTGCCAGGGCTCCATCACCCGCACAGCACAGAAGTGCTGCCTGGTGCTCAGAGGGAGCCTCCTGTGAGCCAGTTTGTTGCCCAGCAGTTTTTTCCCCTTCCTTAACTCTGCTCTCCCAAAGGCCCACCCAGTGTCTCTCCCTGGCTGAGCTCTGGCCAGTGGCTGGAGCTTTTGGAGCCGGCTGGAGCTGGCTGTGCTCTGACATGGGGCTCTGCTCACAGAGGCCGCCCATGCAGCCCCCCGCTACCAAACCTTGCCTCATAAACCCAATAGAACACCTTTTAACATAACACTAAGACCAAGCCATCTGTATTTAGTGTTCTGCTTGAACTCTGAAAGACAGAGCAGCAAAGAGAAGATCAGTCCATGACCAAAGATATGTGACAGAAACATCTGTAACTATAATTCATCCAATAAGAAAACTGAATATCTGTCAATGTAATAAATTCTAGCAACAAGCATCTTACTATTACATATCACAACACATAAGCTTCATTACAGGAATGTGAACATTGTGCTAGTCCTTCCCGTTTCACTTCACATAAGGGCAGTCTAAGGCCTTTATCCAAGTGTTTATCAGCTGCTACTTATTTTAAGTATACAAAATAGGGCACTAAGGAGAATGCAAGCAGAAACTAAGAAGGTGATATGTAAAATATAAGTATGTATAAATAAATAAATATAATCCATGGTATTTTTTTTCCTCCAGGTTCCTCTTTTCCACTCTAAGTTTCACTTCTGAGACTATGTTAGCCTCTCACAAGCTTCATGGTGGTATGTGAGTAATAAATAGACTCAAGTTTCATTCTAGTACTACTACAACCTGCCAGAAACATTTTCATAGCCAGCCACTGACTACCAGAGCTTGAATCAACGAGTCTGTATGTGAGATGAAGTTGATTTATCAGCAAAAATCCATGCAGCCTTGAAGTTTTCTGTACTTCATACCTTTTTCTCTAGAGTAACCCAAGCTCTATGACAATATATGAACATGCTCAAGAAGTAAGAATAGTAACTTGACTGTAATCTAGCATACAATTAGTATCTTAGTCCTCCTAAATAAACAGGCTCACTCAAACTGAAATTTAAACTCGGAATTGAGTTTTCTCTTGGGTCACAGAGAAAAAAGAGGCTTGTAAAATTTGCAGGGAAAAATAAAAACATCCTGAGGCATTCCATTATTTTAGAGACAATCTGCACTCACCAGCTAGAAAACTCACCCCCCCCCAAAAAAAAAATTCTCCCTAGACAAGTGTTTTACAAATAGATTCACTAAGACAGAGAGATATAGTTAGAAAATGTATATCTAAATCAGAGAGATACGGATTTGAAGGGTGGACCATTCAGTAGATAAAGAATTGGCTGGATGGCCGCAGCCAGAGAGTTGCGCTCAATGGCTCTGTGTCCAGGTGGAGGTCAGTGACGAGTGGTGTCCTTCAGGGGTCCATCTTGGTACCAGTGCTGGTTAACATATTCATCAGTGACATAGACAATGGGATTGAGTGCACCCTCAGTGAGTTTGCAGATAACACCAAGCTGAATGATGCAGTTGATACAACAGAAGGAAGAGATGCCATTCAAAGGGACCTGGACAACTTAGAGAAGTGGGCCCAAGGAAACCTAATGAGGTTCAACAAATACAGATGGAAGGTGCTGCACCTGGGCCGGGGCAATCCCAGACATGAGTACAGACTGGGAGAATTCATTGAGACCAGATGTGTGGAGAAAGGACTTGGGGGTTCTGGTGGACGAAAAGCTCAACATGAACCAGCAGTGTGTGCTTGCAGCACAGAAGACCAACTGCGTCCTGGGCTGCATCAACAGAGGAGTGGCCAGCAGGTCAAGGGAGGTGATTGTCCTCCTCTGCTCTGCCCTTCTGAGGCCCCACCTGGAGTGCTGCGTCCAGATGTGGGGCCCCCAGCACAAGTTAAAGAGGGTCCAGAGGAAGAACACCAAAATGATTTAGTGGTAACTATTTGTGATAGGGGGCAGTTGGACCGGAGAGTTGGAGATTTTTTTCCAACCTTAATGATTTTATGATCAGAGGGCTGGAGCACCTCCCCTATGAAGACAGGCTGAGAAAGCTGGGGTTGTTCAGCCTGAAGAAGAGGAGGCTCTGGGGAGACCTTATTTCAGTACTTAAAGAGGGATTATAGAGAAGATGGAGAGCAACTTTTTACACAGGCAGATGACGACAAGACAAGAGAAAATGGTTTTAAACCATTTAAACCATTTAAACCAGGGGAGATTTAGATTAGATGTTAGGAGGAAATTCTTCACTCTGGAAGTGGTGAGGTGCTGGCACAGGTTGCCCAGAGAAGTTGTGGATGCCCCATCCCTGCAAGTGTTCAAGGCCAGGTTGGATGGGGCTTGGAGCGACCTGGTCTGGTGGGAGGTGTCCCTGCCTATGGCAGGGGTCTGGAACTTGATGGGCTTTAAGGTCCCTTCCAACCCAAGCCATTCTGTGATTCTTGAAAATGACACTCCAACTTCACAGTGAATACCAGGATATCATGCCTATGCTCAAATAACGTTTTGCATGATCTTTGAAAAGCTAAAAAAGAAGCCTTTAAAGCAAATATTGGGGGCTTCACATTGGGGTAAAAGAAACAGATGAAACATGGTTTTAAATTAGCTTTAGTTATGTTTCTGTAGTTGCAGATGCTCCAATAATAGTTTTAATTATCACGTAAATAGGAATACATGCTAAAATTTTGCAAGAAATTCAGACTTCATCCTGAACTCCGAAAATTATTTTAGACTAGTCTCCACATCAAGACTATTCTTTTAATGCCTATCATGTCTAGTAGAGAAGCAAAATGAGCATGTGGCGACTTTGAAACTGAAGTTCAAAGAAGTCTATCAACACATTAGGGGGCAAAAGAGAGTAAAGATTGCCTTTATTCTACAACACTGAACAGAACAAAAGGCAGCATCCATAAAGATGTATGATACAGGCGAGAGCGTGGACAGAAAAGAATGAAGTGATGGAATTCACCAGAGAAATACTCCATGAATTACATTTTCAGATTACTTGAGAATAAAGAAATCAGCATATATCCAGCAGATAAGCAATTAATAGTTTTATGAACAGGTAAGTACAGTTTCTGAGCTTGTTTCTCATGCTGCTTCTTCAATATATTTCCTGTACAGCTGTAGTAAAATGAGATTCTTGTTGCTAAAACCACACAGGTGTCAACTTTTTCCTTCATCGCCAACTTGTGCTGCAGCCTCATGTTCCTGTATCTACTCAGTTAAAAAAGACTGTAGGTGTACACACACGGACACAGAGGCACACACTTTGATGCTGCTGAGATTGAATAGTCTGTACAATCTCAGTGTGTTTGTATTTCTGTTCAACAAAAATACTCCTAGAGGACTGTTTTTTCCCCATCATTTACATCTGATTCCCACATTGCATATTGACATGGTCTCTCTTCTTTTTCTGTTCTTCTATACACAAACCATTTTTACTTATCTATAAAAAAAAAAATAAAAAGCAGCGGGAAGCCACATTAGTATCTAAGTTTTATACAACAACTTAGAAACCACTTATGGTTGTTAACAAGAATCAGATTGTTGACATGAACTGGAGCATGGATTTTAATATAAAAGCATATGCTTCCTGGACACCATTTTGAATGTTGTAAAATAAAAAGACATTAAGATATGAAAATGAAGTAATCTTTAATTCACACGCCTATTTTAAAATACAAAGTGTGGGGAAAAATAAAATCAAGATTTGAGATGAATTTACTTATTTTAAAAAGTCACTTAGAAGATCCCTAACAGCAGTGAAAATATGTTCATTATGATTACAGAAATAACAACACTTAAATGCCAAAAGGTTTAAGTAAATTATTGCGATAGATATGAATATTGCATCCCACAAGTCAGGGTCTCCAATAACACTATAACATGAAATGGAAAGTAGCAGATTTCTGTAACTCACTCTGTAAAGAGATAAAAAACAGAATAAAGGGATATAATATGAACACGAGAAGATCTGAATTGGCTCTCAACATCCATGTGTCAATTACTTTAAAATCAACCAGATTATGTTTCTTTTAAATCAGCCCAAACTCACACCCTATTATTTTTTTGATAAAGGACAGATAACAGGGTATTTATATGATGAATGGCTTTTATCTTTTAAAAAAAGCAAACCTAAAAATTTTAATGGGGTTAAAATCAGAGTGTTTTACATTTTAAAATCCTTGTCTATTATCAAATTATCACCTCTGTCATTTCATAACATCATACCATGGCATCAAACACTGAAATAACCTTCTTCAAAGTTAGTGTCAGTGGAGACTTACATCCTAGCATCACTCAGTTCATTATTCAGCTTGCTTTGACTTCTTTATTTTGACTTCTTTATCCTTACACAATGCCTATTTCTTGATACTTAGTACTATATTTTTTTTTAGACTATGCTTCAGAGAAATCTTTCATGTCACAGGCAAAGGAAGAGTAACTACCGTAGATCCAGAAAACAAGTTTCTACTGTCATCACAAAGAGGTTATAACGATGAGTCTCTAAGAGCACCTACACTAACTTCCTACAATCACCTGGTTGGTTTTTTTTCTTTCTTTTTTTTTTTTTTTTCTTTCTGGAGATCTTGAGATTCTAAAAAGATATTTTTGAAAGCAACCAGGGAGTGAATCACTTTTAAGGCCTTTAGGGAAAGCAACAAAAACCTCAGTCGTGTGGACTATGCCATCTTTGGCACAGAGGACTATGCCATCTTTGGCACAGAGAACATTACCTTTGCCTTGATTGAAAGCCTTTTTAAAGCGATCCCTTACATTTCTTTCCCCTGTGGCACTTCCAACCTCATTCTAAGAGGACTTTTTTTTTTCAGGGCCATAAGTATTCACATACAATTTATCCGAGGCTATCTTTGCTGTAGGCAAGGATCTGGCAGCTACTGTCTTTTTCCTGACTGTTAAAGAAACAATGAGATGTTAATATTCATACTCAAATCAAATCATGATTACACAAAGTTAACTGACACCTAAAAAGGTCTGATCTACAAAATTGGCTTGAATATTCAGTTGAACACCCATTGAATAGATAACTTTAAGAAAATGATTTTACTTTCGAGGTTTCACCCACAGGATGAAAAGTGCTGATGAAAACTGATAAGAAAATACACCTGCAGAGTTTGACCTCTAGAGAAACTCCCCATGATTTTTCCTCAGAAGTACTGCAGATTACGAAAAATGTGATAGAGCTAAGGGCTAAGTTTGGAAGTACACAGCAGGGAAGTCCTCCTTGTACATGTTGATGATCTCACTCTTGAAACAGAGGAGATGGAAATCAATGTAATCATCTTTCTTTTTGCTCAATCAACTACCATCTTGCTGAGTTACCTTGACAGAATAGCTCAACTTTTAATAACAATTTAGGGGAGAAAAGCTAAAAGTTCCTGTCCTGCTGAGAAATATAGAGGGAGGTCTATATGTAGTTTCTCTTTTTTTTTTTTTTCTCACTAGAGTACTGATCTGAATTCTGTACACAATTCCTCTCCCTTTGAGAGCTCAGTTATACAACAGGAATCAGACTGAAGATGGTCCCTTCCTTTCTCTTCCTCTGCTGCCCATAATTACCTGCTAATGTTTCTGTTCATCTATTTGTTCCAGTGTTTCACAGGCTATCTGAAACACTTCTATAATTAATAAATAAATATGTGAAAATAATTTTTGAATTTTTAATTCAAAAAAATGTTTTCGTGTGTGTTTTTCTTTATTCTTTTTTTTTTTTCAGTGGAGCATCACAGAGCCACTGTTTGCTGTAGCCAAGCAGTTGAAATTGTAGCACAAATAAGGGCGAGCGTAGCTTCCCAGAACAGTTCTGCCACTGACGAGACAAATCATCATACAGAACCATAACTTGTACGTTTCTAAAGAGAATTTCCCATATTCGTTGTAAATTTTAAACTACAAGCTCATTTCTTCTCTCTCATGTAAGTCTGGACAAACTCCGAAGTCAGAGAGCAGAAATGGAGCCTTTGGACAAAAGTTTGCTACATTTGTGTGCCTTATGTTAAGCTCCTACATCTATAATTAGGTTTGACAATAGAAGTAAAGCTCAAAAGTGCTTAGCTAGTTCAGATTCAGTTTCAGTGGGATATACTGTCCACAAACATATCTGAAGCTATGACCAGTTCTACAGTTCTCTACCTTTCTATTCAGTATAAATACAGCTTTAAGCAGACTTGAGTTTTGAGACTTAAAACTTCAGGTACCTACATTTTATATTCTGACTTTTCATTCATCATTATTGTATTTACCTTCTTGTCCTTACAGACTATGCTTTTTTTTTTTTCAGCTGTAAGCAAAAAATATCCCTACACCATATTCTTATTGACCATCCCAGTAAGAACATCGACTATCAAAGAGATACAGTACACATTCCTTTAATTGACATTTTGTTGCATTTTTCCATCTTCCTGCCATAATACACCTTAAACTTAATACACCTTAAAGTTAAGCGATAAATAAACTGGTTATGTTTTGACTTACATAACCAGCTTCCAAGAACCACTAGTTGTTTTTATTAATATTTTTTTCCATCTTTCCACCTGAAGAAGTTCCTACTAAATGTTGTCTTAAATACTATTTCAATTTCTTTTCCAGCACCATAGTATTATATTTAGAATTCAGCGAGGCAAAAGAGGAAAAGTAAATATCCTCACTATTGTTCCTATTGCTTTTGAACAGAGTACCCATGTTAATGCAAGCCATAAACTGAAGAAATCTTCCATTAAATCATTCCCTAGAGAACTCTTTTTGGTACACAGCTGGGGAAGGGCAAGATAATTAACTATGAGTTCAAGAATTGGAGCAGGTACACCCATTGCTTGGTATTCAATGCTTCACGTAAAGAAATATGACCAATACATTTCAGAGTCTTTGAATATGTGCCCAAGTTGTTCCTAGCACATAATTTGTTCTGTCTTTACTTGCCAGATTTCCCATTGTCAGAGGCAGGAGGAGTCTTCCCCAAGCCAGTGTTTGACACGTTGCAATAATTTGCATCCTCCTTTATACATAGACAATAACAAACACTCGGACTAAATGACCAGCTTTCCAATTCAGAATCATTTGTTCCAAAACCACAAGACATACATGCAGTGCACTTATTAGATTTTTATATCACCATTGTACCCACCAGCCTTTGAATGTCAACGTGAACACAAGAAACCCCCTGCTTTGATGAGTTAGTATAACATCTTCACTAATAAGTAAATTAAGACATTAAGAAGTAGTTTTCTTTTTCAGATTCTACATTTCAGAATTGTAAGATAAAATTCAACCTAGTTTGCAAGGGAGGTTACTGCACTGAATTCAAACCCGAAATCACATAAGTAGTCACAGCAACTTATACCTCTACAGCTTAACAAACATCCAGCTTGCTTTCTAACCTGAATGTTTTGTTGCAGAACTGAAGAATGTCCTGGGCTTAAGAAGACCACAACAGCTGACCAACCATTACTTTTCAATAGGTTCATTATTGTCACAGTATCACACAAACGTTTCACGTTCTCCTGCCCTTACATATGCAATACAGATATGGATAACTTCTTCAGAATTACACTGTAAGACTAAAGATCATTGATAACCTCAGTAAAAGAACAATAACCACTGAAGGGATGATGAATTTCAAATAAATATACTGATAATACATGGTATTATTCCACGTTATAAAGTTACTAACTCCATGTTATAAAGTTCTGTATATTCAACTGACTCTTGAAACAGCAATTCAAGAATTTTCTTGACAATAGTTTTGTTTTATATTTTTTTTCCCTGACTGCTATTTTACCACTCGAAGTCTACCAGCATTTTACGGGAGACAACACAGAACATAATACTGCTTGAAGGTTTGTTCTCCTCTTGAAGAGACATAAAAGAGTTATCTGAAAAAACAGAGCTATAGCTGAAACCAGAACTAAATCAGCAATCAAAACAACTTATCCCAGTGTTATTTATTATCTTTTTCAAAAGCTAGTATTGATGCCAAGACCAACAGTCCAGATAAAAATCTTTGTTAGCAAGTCACTTACCATATTTATTGATGATACAGGACCAATGCTGTTGACATAAATATCAACATCAATAACTGTTGGTTTTACTGCAGAGAAAAAAAAATAGAAATAATATTATTTTGCAGAAAACATAAATAATCACTTCAAACAGTTTCCCCCCCCAATATCCATAAGGTTCATTCTTCAGATAAAACCAGGAACTACTGAGAAATAAGGATTATGTATCTTAAAGGAAGACAAGGTTCTTTTCCTCCCCCCCAATACAAATTGCCACAACTTACAGCCTGTGGCACTTCATCATCATGATCCTCATTTATCTCAGCAGCAATTTGTTAAAGAAAATTTCATTGCTAAGTAGAGTAGCTCAAAGTCTAAACTTGACTGACATGAAACTAAAAAAAATGCAGCATATATATTTTTTCTATTTCCTCAACATTCAGATAGTTTATAGGATGCTTGTTCCACACCAATATATATATATATATATGTATTTTCAGATTTTCTCATCTCATCAGTCCTGATTTTATCCTAACTTAGATTAAATCACTATAAAATCAATTTAGCTAAACCTGAGCAACTTTCCTTCTTTCAGTTTTTTAGACTCATTCTCTTCAATTCACATTGCCTTTGCACTCATTCATCTAAAGCTTTTTGAATTTGGTTTGGTTTAATCAATACTAGTTTCTCACAAGAACTTCCATGCTCTCAGACTTCCAGAGTTTAATTCAAAGACAACAGGTAGGCCAGATGTCCTTTCTTTAGCTTAGGCATCTAGGTTCTATCTTCCTTTCAGCATGTTCAGTGTCAGCATACCTGCTGAACATTATTCAGATAGCTCTTAAGGGTAATGTAACCTAACTCTAAAATAATGCCACTTTTCCACATAGAAGCATGTTTTTTACCTGTACTGTCTTCCTTCAGACTCTGCAGGGTATACATTAACTTCTAAGCTGAGATCTGAATTGGTGTATTACTTGTCTCAATAGTTAGTTACTTCAAAACTAAATAAGCATATATCCTGCTCTAACCTGCACGGTCATAATTGATACAAACCTGTCCTTAATAGGACAACAGCCTTTGTTCTCCCACAGAGGCACCTTCCCTTTTCCCTGGTCTTTAAAAATCTCCAGAGAGCAATACAAACCACTGAAGCTGAGGAACTAACACTTCTCTCCAACTATGCTGAACTCTGGACTTTTTTTGTAATAAACCTCAAGCTCCCTGGGCTTGCAGGTACATCAGCTACCCAGAACTCAAGAGAGCCTTCCTCAGGCAAGCTACTGAGTGGAGAAGTAAGGAACAGTTAAAAAGCACAGTTCCGAGGGAAGCTCAGGAGGGTAATAGCTAATTTGTCTGAAGTTTAAGAAGCCATCCAACACAAAGCTGAAGACAGAAAAGAATCTCTACATGCAAAAACAAATGATTTTTGCCCCTATCCCCCAGATTTCAAACAATGAGGTGCTGAGGAGTTCTAAGAACCTGAAAAGTTACATGGTCCTGCAAAAAGAGGCAAGGCAGGCTGTCTCATCATTTAAACCTTTGTTATGTACTTCTTTCCTCATGAAGACAAAATCTAATGTTGCAAAAAAGACATTAAGATGTGTACAAATAGTGGTCAAAGATGATAAACATTCTCTGTAATTCATGAACCACCGCACACCTCTTGGACTGTATGTGGTCAAAGCATCTGGGACCTCATTTAAGGTCATGGTTTCAAATTGTCTGCAGTAGTGGCTTATAAATTCGGATCTTCCCTTCAGCAAAAGAAAATTTGAACTCAGCTGAACAAGCACAACTGATTAATGCAACTCTAATTGTACCCAGCTAATAACTAAATAGGAGTCTAGCAGCTTCTGGTAATGAGACTTGCCTCAAAATGCAGTAATAAATGTCATTACATAGAAATTGGTAATAGCAGGGAACTACAGCTAGCAAGATAACATACATGGAATAAAAGGCTTTGATCCTGTTAGGACTTAGGCACACATCCGGATGGAAGTTCAACACCAAGGAGTTCTGGTAAACATTCTCGCTCTACTCTGAGCTTTTTCCTCTCTCTTCTCTGCACTAGTGTGGCCTCATCTCAATTCCTGTGTGCAGGTTTGGATGCCACAATACAGGAAGGACACAGAACTATTAGAGTGTCCAAAGGAAGACTACAAAGATAGTGAAGGGTCTGGAGAGCAAAACATATGAGGAGCAACTGAAGTCCCTTGGTTTGTTCAGCCCAGAGCAGAGCAGGCCGAGGGGAGGCCTCATGGCGGCCTGCAGCTCCCTCACGAGGGGAGCGGAGGGGCAGGCGCTGAGCTCTGCTCCCTGGGGACAGCGACAGGACCCAAGGGAATGGCATGGAGCTGGGGCGGGGAGGGTCAGGCTGGGGGTTAGGGAAAGGTTCTGCACCCAGAGGGTGGTCGGGCACTGGGACAGGCTGCCCAGGGCAGTGGTCACGGCACAGCCCGCTGGAGTTCAAGAAGCGTTTGGACACCGCTCTCAGACGTAGGGTCTGATTTTGGGGTGATCATTTGTGGAGCCAGGAGCTGGGCTCAATCTTTGTGAGTGCCTTCCAACTTGGGACATTTTATGATTCTGTGATTCTATGAACATTAACGAGATTAGACTTAGTGATGCACATTGGCATGCAATTGGATCTTGGCAGGATCAGGGACAAAGTTCAGGACCAGAACATAGTGCTTAGAATCCATTTTTTTTAATCACTGCAGTTAAATATATAAATAGGTTATGAGATAATAATTTCTCCTGAATGTGCTAGGCCAAATTCCCTCCTGGTGCAAAAAAATAAAAATAAAAATGAAGTACTGTTTTTATTGATGCTAAAGAGTATTTGGTCTTAGGCACAGCAGAAGTCTAATCTTGAAGCAGAAGAAAACTAAGCAGCATCCACTTCTTATGTCAAACAAAATCAGCCTCTAGCTTCAGAAAGTCCCAGAGAAATTCAAATTAAAATAATAATAATAATAATAAATCTATATAAGATATTATATTCCTACAACAGCAAAAAAGACTGAAGGTTTCTTTGAGTGATATTTTGTTTTCCTAGGCAGAGGCAGCAAATGGAATTGTAATACAATTGTATGGTAGGTATGTGTTGTGGTTTTGAAGGAAAAGGCAAAAAAGTACATTTCTTGTTGCACATGGTCTCTCATGGATATAAACAGATACCCAGGAGAACCATCACGTATGAGTTTTAGACTCCTTACACAGGATTTTAATTCAGAATACCAACTATGATGAGGCAAAGATTTTAAGATTACTTTATTCAAAATGTACTGCGAAAAAGAAAATAACCGAGTCTGAAAGTTATCGTGTCTTATGTTTAGAATGAACTCCTCCTCTACCAGTCTTCAAAAATAAACTGCACTGCATGGAAAGACAGAAATAATTACACTATCGATTGTTCTAAGGCCTGCTCTGTTTTTCTATATACTACATACAGTTGTGAACACTCAGTTCAAGGATTGACTAAGCCCTGCATGAGATGCTGAGCTGCAAGCAGATGGATCCTTTCTTCTTGCACAGTCTTGTTGCTCAAGCAACAAAAGTGTTAGTATCTCACTAAAAGTGACAGTAAGATTACAAATGGATCCTCAGCTTTGGGACTATTTTGATATCGGCATCAACCCAAAATCATTCAAAAGAGCTGTCAGAAACTCAGAAAAATTACTGACAGAACCACATATATATCACATACTGGATGTGGTGCTTAAGGACGCGGTTTAGTGGGTGACATTGGTAGCAGCATGATGGTTGGACCAGATGATCCTGAAGGTCTTTTCCAACCTTAATGATTCTATAGAGAAAAGCAACTAAAGGTTGTCAAAAAAGGTACCAACCTTCTCAAAGTTCTTTGGAACAGTTTTTAATATATGGTGGTTAGGTTTCCCTGAAAGACAGAGTAAGCACATCCAAATAACTAGTGTTATGCTGCTACACAGTGCTATCTAAGGTTAGCTAACTGTTTATTGCCATCATTCCATCTTCAAACATGTTGGTTTTTAATCGAGAAGGGGACTTATCAAGCCAATCAAAATATCTGCAAACAAAACTAAGGTCACACCAATATTTAGCTAGTACTCCCCATATGATCCAAATGTCATGTCTTTGAGACAGATGAGTGTTTATATTCCGGTCAGCCTTGTGACTATCACATTACAAAAACATCCAAGTGAAATTTGTCTACAAACTTCAGACAGTTTAAGAGACGCCTAGCCACATGAGTTGTGAGTTCACTGCTGTCTGCAAAGCTCAGTAAAGAAGCCAGGTGAACACCTGGCCAGTAAACCTAAAGCTAGGTTAGGTATGTCCACACAACTACAAAATACAGAAACAACAGGCTTTGTGTTGTCCTGTCTTAGTCCTTTCACACTGGTAAAATAAACAGTGCCAGAACTTGAATCTCATTAAAATCCAAGCAGTTTTTACTCCTGAACGTACGCAAGCAGATCTAGCGTGTAAAAAACTGGGCAGGTAAATCAAAGAATTTTAAATGATTTGTGAGGAAACGAACAAAGGGTTTGTTGAATAAATTCACACATCTTTTAGTGAAAAACTCTGCAATAAGTTCCCAACATTTTAATGTGCTTATTTTGTATTTTAAATCATCCTGTCCTTTTTAAATCCCTCTATATTTTGGTGGATATCTGCTATTCAGAATTGACGTTTATTTCATGAATGAGACCAATTTTGCTTTCTTCCTACAGAAAGCTTCCTCCACATTTGAAGTCTGTCCAAATAGCGTTTATGATTCTGCACAAATCATAAATATTTAGAATTATTTTTAAAAGTTTAATGTCTATAAATATTTTTAT
Organism: Anser cygnoides; assembly: GCF_040182565.1. Classification (NCBI taxonomy): domain Eukaryota; kingdom Metazoa; phylum Chordata; class Aves; order Anseriformes; family Anatidae; genus Anser; species Anser cygnoides. The sequence goes on from NC_089873.1 coordinate 140,790,000, forward strand.
TGGAAAGCTCATTTAAGCATGAATAGAACTGGCTGAGCTCTCATAAATTTTAAAATAAAATTCATTTTTGTTGAGATTTAACCTTTTTTGCATTGTTCAAGCAACTCCCAAATCTAAATTGCTCTTTTTTTAATCAATATGCTGGTAGTAAAAATTTTATGGATCAATATACACTTATTTATAGAAGCAAAGCAATTAGCAGTAGAAGGCACATAACCTGTTCTGGAAATACGCAGACCCTATACTCTAAGTTCCACAAGGCTTCTGATCACAAAAGTTTTCTGAACACAAAAGATTAACAAGATTGGTCTTCCGGTAATGAAATAGTCCTTGAAATTACTCTGCAATTATATTTTACATTATCTCATTTGCACATAAATTGCTGTTTTTAAACTGCAGAAAAGCAGTAATAAATCTTTAGACAGTTATTGGTAACCGTCGTAGTCGTGATTATTGTGTTATTGTTTACTTTCCGTTAGTGATGACGACTATTAATATTTTCCTACGTGACCTTACAGGTGATATCTAATTACTTGTTTGTTCCCGTAAAACAAACTGCTATTGCTAACAAGTCACTTCTCAGAAAGAGTTGTAGTCAGCTAAAACTTCTATATTTTAGGACAAATTACCACACTTGGAGGAAAAAAAAAAAAAAAAAAAAAAAACATGGTTAATGGGGAGGTATCAATGAGAGGGAAAAAAATTAGAGCCATTCTTTCAGCACAGCAGAGAATGGGCTTTAACAGCACATAGGCGTCAAAGTCCTTCACTTGCTACAGCCAGGTATACTCTGACAAAACAGTCACGCCCATGATTTAAGATCAAACTACCAAAAGGGGACTGCAAATGAAAGTCAGAATGAAGATTAAAAATTGGGTGTAGACTTGAAAGACAGTTTGCATGAATGCAGTACCAGGATGAGAACAGAGTCTTTTGAACATGATAATATCCACGTGCTAGGTTCCGTTGCCTTTCTGTCCAGGACTGTGAATGACAGTGTACACATAAAAAGACTCCCTCCGCCAACTATGAATCACTTTTATTCTTCTTCTCTCACTATCAGCATCAATCAGTCATTAGCACTTTCATCTTTCATTTATCTTTCCCCAATGCACAAGCTGTGATTTTTATGGTATTGTGGTGTTTGGCAATGAAAACTGTAGCCCTTACATGGTTAGGCTGGTTTTACTATGACTCCCTGAAGTTTCCATTATGGTTTTATTTATATTCATAGTGGGTAGTTCCTATGTGGCACCATAAGACCCAACAACAATTAAATTTGTTCCTGCAAAGTCTGGCAAGCTAGCAAACAAGGTCTGGATGAATAACACTAGTCACAGGAAAACTATACAATTGCAAAAGAGAGCAACAATGTTTTCAAATAATATGTGCAGAAAATTCTCCTTCCTTTAAGATGACAGAAAAATTTACTGCTTTGTGCTACAACCTTGAAGTGGGAAATGTAGCATTGTACATCTGCCAAATTTACAAATACCTGTTCAGAAAGCATCTTTGATAAAACAAAACAAACAAACACCTGTAAATATACTTCTGCATTTTGAAGAGCCAGCATAGTCTAAGTAACCACAGAAATAAGGAGAGAGATAAAAAGGGGATGCGTAATGAGTATCTCAGACTCTTCCTGACTTTTGCCTAACTTTCAATCAACGGGAAACTATATGCTGCTCTCCCAGGCTCATCTCAGATTTCTTAGGTGAATGTACGAAAAAGAAGAGAAAAGAACTAGCAGCTACTATATATTATTTTGGGCCTGACAGTTTAGCTAACGTGTTTGGCAAACATTAATTATCAACTAAACTTTCCTACCAACAATGCCTTTTAAGAAAAATACTCACTCTGAGTGTGTATCAAGTCATTTCAACAAGTAATAACTGCCAGGAAACAAGAGTCTGAATAAGTTATCTGAATAAATGAATTATTTACATTCACACAGAGCACGTCGTATTGTAAGGGACCTTGCTGTTAAGTACTCAGTTAAAAGGCCTCTTTCTCAAAAACAAACCCAGTATGTCTCTGTCAACCCAACAGACTACATGCAAGACTTAACTATTGCTAAGGTACAACTGGCTCCTGAGAAATGAGACAAAAGAGCAGTCTTATCTGCAAAGAACTGTATTACTTGGGTTACATTATTAGATTAGTTTCAGAAAAAACACGTTTGAATACTGAAATATTTCTATACATCAAAATATTGTCAGCTTCAATTAAAATTTTGCTTTTCAGCATTTGATTTAAAAAAGGTGTTCTAAAAAAAAAAAAAGCAAACAACAACAAAAAACTGTTAAATAACAATAAGCCACATTCTTTTTTCTATTTAAGCAGAAACATTGCATTTGAGGGCTGCAGGGTCACTACATTAGAATAAAACTTCTCTCATTATCCTTCCAGTATGTCCCGTAAGAGTTTTGCCCAAGAGGAGGAGGAGTAAAAAGTACAGGTTTTTTCCCTGACAGCTGAGAAGCTGTGAACCAAACCAGGTCAGCAATCAAACTCACAAATTCCCCTTTGCTCAGCTCCATGGTTAGGAACTTAGAAAAGCAGAAGGTATGCATGAAAATAATTAATTGTCAACAGCCTATGCTCATCAGGTATGTTCTCATGCTAGACTTTGAATGAAGCTATGTTTGATGTACTGTATCTACACTGGCACCAGAGCAGGATTAGGTGCAACAAGCACCTTTTTATGCCATGTTTTAAAACTCAGACTTGGACCGCAGTTTTCAAAATCTAAAGCTTGGGCTTCGGAGTAGCCATAGAGCAGTTTATCCATTATTTATTAGCCTTGTTATTAATATTTGAGAAGTGTTTGTGGTAAAGTTTGCAGAACAAAGTGTCAATTACCAAAGATGCTACAGAATTAAAACTCCTGCAAGCAACTGAGAAATCCCTTCTATCCTCCCACACAGAATAGAGATTGCTCTTACTTGTACTGAATAGCAACCCTTTTCTCGAGAATGTTCCTCTCCTCATATAGGTGTGCTTTTACATAAAGCATGGGAAATAACTGGCACTAAAATAAGTTTCATATTTACTGTATTACCCATGGAAACGGCAGCTAATGGATTTCCAGTTTGGTGGCTGAACCAGAACAAAAGTTTTCTGGATAAGGACAATCCACTTTCCTTTCCCAAAAGAAAAGAACGTATCAGTAAAAATCAAAACATTTCTGATTTTTTTCTTATGCTCTTTTTTACCCCCTGAGCTTTCACTAGATTCAGCCTTTTCCTTGCTGAGTCTTGGCCACAGCATTCCTAACTTATTTAAACAAGTATATAAACCTATATACTACGTAACCTATAAACCTTCCCTATAAACCATATAACTTCCCATATAAACTTAAATTGGACTACTCTCCACAATCTTCTATGGTGATCAATACTGGAAACCAGGACTATGACTCTTCCTTCCTGAGAGCTACCATAACACAAACAAGTTCCTCTCTCTCTCCTTCCCATTTTGTAGTACCTTTACCCACTGCTGAGCCCTCCAGGTAGAACTGTCTATAACCAGTCCTCAAATGACAGCCATCTCTCTCATTACTTCCTAAGCACTCTGACACTGTCTCTCATAAGCTAGCACAAAAAGAGACTTACACCAGAAAGTAGTAATTTTGCCTTGCATGACAGTTTACATCTTTCTCTGCACAATGATCTAGGAAATATTTTGATCTGGGAGGCAATAAGCAACCCCCTGTCACCACATATGGGGAAGCCTTGCAGGAGCTAATTTAAAAAATATCAGGTGTAGCAATCTGCAGCTAGCAAAAATAACTTGACAGCCACAGCGGTAATAGCCTGTGGTGCACTTTAGGGTGCATTTCTGCAAGGCCCTCCAGGAAGGCAGGTCAGACAGAAGAAAGGTTCTGCTGCAGCCTCAAACTCAAGGTTTTCATTAGGCATCTGCTTGAAAATGCACATCTTCTTTAAAAAGCAACAGGATAAAAGTTGTGCCCACTCACCCAACAGATCTGCTCCTGGCATGCACTGAGAAACTGCTTAAATTAGCTAAAGAGAAAACTTTCATCAGCCTGAAAAGAGAACTGCTATTAAACCCTGCCTGGCCAGCACAGTAAATGCATGTAGGACGGAACTTACTCTGCTGTTTGCCAACACAAATGAGCCCACCTATTTCTACTCCCCACGCCTTTACAAACCTATGCAAGGCACCAAAAGTTGCACAGCTGTTTGTGAAACTACTCTGGTCTTGACAAATTTGGCTAACAGTTACAAAGATACTTTAGGAGCAAAGAAAAACAGCTTGACTCTCCATACAGCTAGAATCTGTGGAGTCAGAAGACAAAAAGGCATTAAATTAGGTTTATGTGGGTGGGCATAAATATAAATACGTAAGCACACACTTTAAAGTGAATTTATTTGAGCTTGTAAATAGACAATAAATACAGGGGACCAAGAGAGGCTACAGGGATGACATAAAGGATCCCAGAAGAATCTTAGCTATTGCAGTTTTATCAAAAAAGGAAGGAAAAGCAGGCATTAGCAGTCAAACTGCCACAGAACACAAGTTGATGATGCTATCTTCAACACGTGCAGTTCAGAGCTTTCTCTGACAGAATGGTACATTTGAAAAAACAAAGATGCAAACATGCAATACAAATCATCCTACTGCTCTTTTCTACCTTTTAGTGAATAATACCATTAAAATCAGTATTATTCATAGTTGTTTTGTCTCTCCCATAATGTTCTTGCCTCAGGTCTGACTTGATGTAAGTAACTCTGAGGCGCAAGAAGTTCTGTCTTGTAACTTTATATTCCTTGACTTGGGTTTTTATATATATATATATATTTTTTTTTTTATCTGCATTGCTAACACTTATGATCATACTCTACTTTCAATTGCCCTGGGTAGTTTGAGTACACTCAAGTGTAGACCCCTCTAGTTGACTTTTTTCTTACCAGTGTTATTTTGCCTCAGTCTCTGAAATAAAGGCTAATTGAAAGTATTAAACTTTCCCTGGCAGAGCATAAATAACTGCAAAGATCGTTGCAGCAGCCTGAAATGCAGGGGAAATAACATCTATGCTGTTGGGCTTTTTTAGGCTTTTTTTTTTTATTATTTAAATGCTAAACCAGAAATTTATCAGTTCCTAACTCCACTTGCTTGCATTAGGAACACCATGGGGAAAGGTAATGGACAGCAGTTCTGGCTGTTTATACCTGGCAAGCATCTGTAACTCCATGTTCTAGTCCTGTTGTGTTCTGGGAGAGGTATTTCAGGAGCTGGGAAAAAGCGCAGGTAATTGCAGGAAGGCTGGAGAGCACTTGGTCGGACTGCAGGGTGTGTTTAAGAATACCCTTTGCACTGAAGTTAGAATGCTGAGGTAACTGCTTGCTAAAGATGCTTAGGGAATGATTGTGTTCTCTACAAAGTACTGAAGAAGTAAAGTGTTTTCTTCCACAGTAGCAGGTTGATATTAAAAGGGAAACTCAGAGTTCAGCTCAGCTTATGAATTAACGTTAATATTACTACTGCCTTGTCATGGCTCAAATTTTGCACATTAGTTATTGCTTCTTAGCAAACAAGATGAAATAAAATATTCTTCCTGAGGTAAGCAAACTAGCTACCAAAAGTCAGTTCTTGAGACATAATGCTCTTCATGCTCAGAATGAATACTGTGTCCCAAGACTGGTTTAGGGCAAGGTTTTTTTCCTCCCCCTACTAATGTCACAATTCCAAAAACTCTCACATACTAACCTTTTTAATGGGCTAGGTGAGTTTCAAAACAAAAGAAAAAAAAATCACTATTATCTCCCACTTATAAAGCTCACTCAGGGAATGTGATGACCCACCTTGTAAATTGGTGAAACATTTACTTTGGAGAAACACACAGTTACAATTTTTTTTTATCATATTTAAAGTAATTTAAATTCCATATGAAAAGTAAGTGCTAAACAATGTAGTGTAATAAAGATAGCTTTTATTTTCTAGGACTCTGTTGTGCACTAAGCTGTCCTTTATGAAAGGTGAGAAGGAAGGCTTCATTAAAGTAAACTGACTTGAAGTTCATTTTGCTTTGCCATAGGCTATTTAATTTGCTTATGGTTTGAGTTTTCTTAAAAATAAAGAAAACACAGAACTTAAATTTTGAATCAATTAATCAAAAACAGAGCAATGGCAAAAGCTGGTATATTAATAAAATAGACTGAGATTTTTCTAGATGTAATCATCATCATTATACTCTGTGGTTTGTTGATTTGTCTATTATTTCTGTTCTTATTTTATTTGATAAAAAGAGAGTAAAATTTCAAGGCCAGAACGTGTGTCCTACTAAATGGCAGGACTTAATCCAGTGTGATGTCAGGAAAAAAAAAAAATCACACTCTTAGAAAATTTTGTATATCCTGTGAATAGGTCTTCATTTTGAAGGACTCTTAAACTAACTCTGGAGTACCTGCCTAAGGAAGAAAATTTAAGACCTTCACAGTTCAGAGTGCATTTACTCGTTACCTGGGACTGGTTCCTTTCAGATCATGCAACAGAGGCATGATTCTCAGCCCTATAATACCTGGTAAAAATGGCTAGAAATGATGCTAAGATGCTTTGTCTCCATAAAACACTTCTTTAATCAGTACACTAGCATAAGCTCTTCAGTGTGAGGTGCTTTTCTCTTTTTTTTTTTTTTTTTTTTCCCCAATTCCAAGAGACACATATGTTCTGTTGTATACTGGAAAACCACCAGATGTTATCATTAAAATGAAAACCTTCACAGGTTTAGATAGTTACGGAGACAAGAAGTCTACCAAGTGCGTGGCCACGGAATGCAGTCAGACATGTCCCTGCTGGTAAAACACTAACTTTTTTTCTGAAGTCTGAAGGCTCCTTTTACCTACATATGTTCAAGGCGTCAGATTTCTGATACCCTTCACAGCGTAACTACTCTGCCTGATCCTTGTGCTGTTCAATTCCTCCTTTAAAAACCTGGCTTGGAAACTTGAACGTGATGCATGTACTGCCCAGCACCACACCAGCTGAACACAGATCTGATCACGTGTTCTGACCAACATTCAATTACATAAAAACCAAGGCCAAACATAAGGGAGGATAAGAAACAAAACAAAACAAAACAAACAGCACTGCCAAAAAGAAAAGCACAAGCCCTGGCCTGGTATCTTAGCATTGACCTATAGACTCTTTACAGCAGTTTAGGTAGGCTGGGTGGGATAGGGGGAAGGAGAGTGGCTGAGGGTCTGTTTACAAGAGTCCACTCACTGACTAATATACTCCTGGCCTGGAGGTGATGTGATTACTGAATTACTTGGTGCCCACAGTGTGGCAAGTGGGCACTCACAGTATGCCTGTACAGTGCCAGGAAGTACCTGGACATACCTGAGTTAATCAAAATGTCAGTTTCCCTAGGAAGGATAAAAGAACACAGAAAAACCACCGCCTGAGCCAGCATGCACTCTCATTTGTCATATTCTCCTTCTCCCCATGGCCTTTGGTTTGCAAAAGCATGTTCCCAAGAAACTTAAAAAGTCCAGTTGTAAACTTTGAAAGTCCAAAGAAGTCAGTAAGTACTAGGCTTTTTCGACTACATTCAGAAAGAAGATAATTTCTTAAGGAGCACTGCTGAAGTTACCCACTGTTAGAAACAGTAGTTTCGTAATAGAGATTGGAAAAATGAGTGTAGAGCAATGTGGCATGAAATGGTGAATCTCCTTTACCCTGTAGAACAACTGATTTGCTTATAGGCAGCATTGCACAAATTTAAGGCCATAATGAGTAGCTGACTACATGTTAGTCCTGGATTTAATCCTCAATGCCTTTCATAGGCTGCACTTCCGCTTGATCCTGAAGATTACTTCTCTCTTCCTCCACTCGTTAATTCCATGTTTTTTATGAAGTCCAAAACAGGCATTCTCTTTTCCTGTATTCTATGTTATCTAGTCTACTACTTTTTTTTTTTTTTTTTCCCCCTAATGCTTTTACTGATAACATACTAACACTGGGACCTTCAGGGTAGGGATACAGTTCTGTGGCCAAGACAGGTCGACCATCTCATTAGGAGGATAACCTTCTCCCAGATGGAAAGGAAGACGTGCCAGTATGTGAGCAACCACCTGGCAATTCAGGGAAGTAAGATATAATGTCTGATCCTCTACCATTCTCCCCTGGTGTTCTCCTTGACAAATGCTTAGTCTCCTCAGCTTCAAAATGGTAACGTTATTTATCTGCATCAAAGGTAGGTGAGGAGGGAAGAGGGACCAGGGAAGGAAGCGCGGAGGTGAAGTAACTTCTCCAGCATCTGAACAACACTCAGCGCAAGTTCTGATTCCTATCAGTGAGAAAAATGGCTTAAGACTGAGATGCTTAATGGAAATAGATAGATGTAGTCAAGAACTGTAAAGTATTTCTTTGGTACTATATACGAAGAGCTATGTAATTTAACTCCTTTCTCTAAAACAGGATTTATGAAAGTTTATAGAGAGACAAAAGGAATTACTTTGGTAACAATGATTTTCCAGTGCTGTAGGCTATGTCTGACCTCTATAATTTTACGGCAACTGACATGGGGACTTTGAGTGATTACTTTGCCCCACATTGGCATAACATAATTTACTCTGACTGAAGTCAGTGATATGAGGACACAGTGTGCAAAGTAAAATAAAAAAAAATTGTCTGAGAATGTCTTCCAGATGTTGATATGGGTGGGGGAACTGTATTAAAGCTCTTTTCCACCAGATATTAAAGATCAGCTGAATCCAATATGACAAACTAAGTAGAAGGAGAGAAAAATGTCACTCCATCATAGAAGCAGAGACATCTATCAAATATGATCTTAGTAAATACTACAGAAAAACAAAGTAGTATCTATGAAAAAAAAATAAAGCACCCTTCTTTCATAGCATGGCATAGTGTTGTTTTTTTGTGTTTGTTTTTATTTTTCCCCCTCTGGAATTGTTGTATTAACATGTAGCTGTGAGACACAAATAATTCTAACGGGAAATACCCACAGATGGCTCTTACTTACATCTAAACTTACCCAAAGGGATGACCTAGTAAGTACATCGACACATATGCTATCACAAAATAGCGGTCTGTTATAATCAGCGGTAGGAGTTCTCTCTTTAAACATTTTTGCAAAAATTTAGCAACAGCAAATTATATTAGGTAGCTGTTTCCAGCTTCCTCTGTTCCCAGTTTATTTTGAACTACATGCAAGGTGCAGTAAATGTAAATGATAAGTTATCTCTGATTTCTGTCACACAAGCTGGACAGCAGTTGTGCTACAGCCATTCTGATCTAAGGTTGTGAACAAGACATAACCATAAATGGTAAAAAATATTGGCTTGAAATAAACACCCTTATTATAAAAATTTAAAAGAAATTTAAAAAGAAAATAGCTCAAAATGGTTATATGTTATACACAGGTAACTACTAGCTTGTATCTAAATGTATTCCTATATGTATGAGTACTGCCCATGAGACACTTCATTCTATCAGATTTTGCTGGAGATAAGGTGTTTGCTGGTTTGGGGGAGAAAACATCTGTTTACACAAGAAAGTCCTAGTGCCTTCTTCTCAGCACCAAGGAATGTAACTTTTGCGATCACACTTTAGAGGCAGTAGATGCACACTCTTCTCTTGCTGTGTCCTACTTTTTGATTTTAATATACCATTTTTTTTGATTACTCCTCAGAGCCTGTGGCTTGAGTTTTCCATATGCACATACTGGATGACAAAAGAGCTAAGTTTGTTCACAAGCCTGCCAAAGACCTAGAGATAGCCTTTCCATCTCTTTGTACAAACTATACATACAAAATAGAGTTTAGCATGCCAAATTACCTTCACATCTTCCCATGAGAATTAGTATTTAGAGAAAGCTCACTTGGATATGAATTTGAGCCAAAGACACTTAATCTCCACTCTCCCAAACGTGTACGCTAACCAAAATGCAACATAATGCCTTTTCTGTGTCCGTAGATACTTTTCCTCCCTGTGCAGAAAGGAGTACTTACTTCCAATATCTGGCCGTAGCTTTTTGTCATACTCTCTCAACAGCTTGTTTAGTATGAGAGTCACATCTGTGTCCTGTGTTTTTGGAGCTAAAACCCATTTTTGGTTGGTTGTTCCGTCTTCATATTCGTCTTCTTCAACCTTTCTGGAACTGCAATAACAGATCAAATAAATAGATATTATTTTACATAACTAAACCAGATTTTACATAACTAAAAAAAATCAGAATTTGCATTCTGAGTAAATCTGCAAAGTCTTTTTAAGAAGTTCTAGATTTCTCCCTTGGCTTCGTCTATCTACCCAGTCTTAAGCTGATTTTACAACAGGATGTTCCCATTAAAATTGGCTGAGTATCTGAGGATGGGTCAAAAGTAAGACTCATTTAGAAGTTGTCTTCCGCCAGTCTCTCAAATAAGTAATTATCTGTGAGTTAATACAGCTATCAGAATAGTATTTAACATCCTATATTTTAACCAACCTATCCCAACTGCATAGTTACCCAATACATTTACAATACACTCTTACTAAGAGCAAACAACTGCAGTATTTTATGAATCCATCAAGACAACTGATCCATCTCTTGCACAAAGGCTAATAAGAGTATTAAAAATTCAGACCTTTTAATACTTCCTGATCATTTTATCTTATTAATAAATTATTATATTCTCAGTGCCTGAATCTCAGAGTTTAATGTATTACAAGGCTTAGAATTAAAAGCTTGCTCCTTGAATATAAGATGGATTATCACAAGCACACAAATACGTTTCATAAATTAATTGGAATTTCAGAGTCTCCCTATGGTTTCCATGACATTTTTAAAAAACAGCTCTACACCAGGAGTTATGACTCTTTCTTTCCTTCACAGGTGGATTATTTTTATTTTAAGAGAATGGTAATGCAAATGTGGTGAAACTACAGTTGCCCAGGAATCACAGCTAGAGCTACTTTCACACGCAACTAATTTCATTTGTGCAGCTTTTTGTGCACGTACAGTAAAATGTTGATTTGAAGATGTATCCTTTGGTATCTTAGAAACCAAATCTGTTTGATCTCTCTCGCTGGAGAAAATCCATTACAGTTAAACTGAGATGAAGTTATCGGGAGAAAAGGTAACCTCAGTGGCAGAACCCACGGCAGTAATCATCTATTGCTTGGACCTGCAATTGCCCTGGCAATGCGCTATCATTTTGCATATTAGCCACGAATTGCTTGATATGACCTCACAAATTGCAGGTGGTCTGGGTACAATTAATTAATTATTTTTGAAATCTAGCCCCTAAGGATCTTGTACTGAGAGAGCTCGTATAACCAAGTTCCAGAAGTACATAACACTTGGGGAAATGTTTGAATAGATGAGGGTTACTTCTCTGTTAGTGAGTTGTATTTTTTGTAACTTGATCTTTTTTGTTAGAATTCTCCCAATGAGTATTTAAAAACCCTAAGAGGACCCTTTGTTTTTAATTTTCTCCCTCAGGTTCACAACAAGCCATATGTTTTAATATTGCAGTTCTGGGACCATTCTCAAAGGAGGCACCATCTCCAAGCACACACAGTTGATATTCCACAGCTGAAACACTGCAGTGGTGCTGAATTGCTGATAGGAAAGGAGCACACGATCATATGTCTTTTTCTGCTGCACTCACCACAACTTTACTGTAGACATTCAGACTGCGTGTGGAAACAAGAACCGAGTTCATGTAGGATCATGATTCCCATTTCAGGGAGCAGCTTCTTTATAACCAGTTGCTAGTACAACTCTAGGCACTAACAGAGCTCTTAAATCCCCTCAAACTAGCAGCTTGTTTCCTAGAAAGCACCTCCAAGTGATGTAAATCCCTACCTACCTCCCAGATTAAGACAGGGGGTGGGAGAGGTTTCACAGTGAATCAGACCAACACATTAGATAGACATTTTTCAAGGTGTTTTGTTCTCCTCCTCAAGAGTTTCACTTCTGTTGCTCGCCTCTGCGCAATTAGGCTCTTGGAAGGCACCTGAGGTTGCTGTTTCCACTGTAGCCTTACTATGGGCTGCCAATTTCCCAGCATATTCCTGCTGTCCACAGGGATGATGTTGGGCCATTCCCAAAGGGGGAGGAAGAAGGGCTGCACACCTTCCCCAAACTCCTCCTCAGGGGCCACCAGTTTTGACCCAGTAAGGAGACAGAGGAAGCAGCAAGCAACCCACCAAGCAGAAAGGCTTTTCCCCAAGAGGCTGTAGGGGAAAGGGCTTATTTCATGGGACAAGCGTGCCCAGGACCTGCGCTAGGGGCTGCCGCGAAGCAGCCTCGGGTTCCTGTGAGGACTTGGGAAGGACAGAGACATGGGAAGGGAAGGGAAGGGAAGGGAAGGGAAGGGAAGGGGGAAGGGAAGGGAAGGGAAGGGAAGGGAAGGGAAGGGAAGGGAAGGGAAGGGAAGGGAAGGGAAGGGAAGGGGGAAGGGAAGGGAAGGGAAGGGAAGGGAAGGGAAGGGAAGGGAAGGGAAGCCCGTCCCCAGGCCCCTCTCCGGCCTCGGGGTGCCGGGGCGGCCGGCAGCGCCCAGGGCCCCTGGGGGCCGTTTTGCCCCGCGGGGCTCATGTCGGCCGGCCGGGGGCGAGGCGGGCAAGGGCAGCCCCGGGCGGCCTGAGGCGAGCCCGGGCCCCGGCAGCCGCAGGCGGGGTAAAACTTTCTGCCGGGCCGGCTCGGGGGGAGCCCTCTCCGGCCACCTCCGCCGGCGTTTGGGAGGGAAGCCCCGGGACGGCGGCAGATGGGAGAGCCCGGTGTCCGCATCGGGCGGCGAGCGCCCGGCAAACTCCGGAGAGCCGCCCTCGCAAGCCCCGGCGCGGGGAGGAGAGGAGACGGAAGGGTGGGGAGGCGAAAAGGGAGCGGGGACTTACCGGGCGTGAAACACCGAGAGGAGGAAGAAGACGGCGAGGAGCTTAGCGGGCATGGTCCGGGCAGAGCTGGCCAGGTAAGGGGTACAGCAGGACCAAGGAGAGGCTGCGGGAGGCTCGCATGCGAACGGCGGCGAGGCGAAGCTCTGAGTCTCCCCTCCCGTATCTCCGCAGCTTTATACCCTGAAGAAAAATACCCCCGTTCACACTGCTCCGGGAAGGGAGGGGGAGTGAAAAAAAAAAGGGGGGGGGGGGCAAAGTGGGCTGGGGAGGGGGGGAAATCCCCGTCGGAGAGCCCCTGCCGGGGCCAGAAGCAGAGCGGGGTCTCGGCGCTGTGCGCGAGCTGCGGCGCTCCCCGCCCGCAGCCGTCGGGAGCAGCGGGGCCGCCCCTCCCGCTCCCCGCCGTGCCCCCCCGGCTGCCGAGCTCCGGCCCCGCCGGGGAAGGGGCGCTCCTCGCCTCCCCGCTCCTCCCCACGCACTCACACACCTCCCTTCCCTTCCCTTCCCTTCCCTTCCCTTCCCTTCCCTTCCCTTCCCTTCCCTTCCCTTCCCTTCCCTTCCCTTCCCTTCCCTTCCCTTCCCTTCCCTTCCCTTCCCCTCCCCGCCGCGCAGAGCCCAACAGGTACCCCCCGCACCTTCCTCCCCTCCTTCCTCCTCCTCCTCCTCCTCCCCGCTGTTCGGGGGTGCCGGGTGGTGTGCCGCTGTGCCTAGCTGCTTGCTGCATCGCTACAGGCATCTATATGCGTGCCTACGGCCGTATAGATCTATAAGGCAGAATGTATACATGTATGTATATATGCGACAGACCGGGCTGCGTGGCTTTATGAGGGGCATCGGTGGGATAAATGAGGGTGTTTTTTTTCTGCAGCAAAGTGTGTGCAGGGCAAAAAGAGTTTGGGTCTGGACATCGCGTGTCTTTCTGCTCCGCTAAGGTGCGATTTTTGGCGACTCCGGGTGTCTTTTCAGCAGGCGTCAGGGTGATAAAGAAAATCCCCCTTTGCTCTCAGGATCGGAAATGACAGAATTTCACTTACGCTGTGGTAAGCTGGAAACAAAAAAGCCTTGCTAAGGTACTGCGAGCGATCGTTTCACTGCGATAAGAAAGCCCAGACGCATGCATCTCTACCTCCTCCTCCGTTAGACATTACTTCCAAGTTCTGGGGGAGTCGTTTTTAATTAGGACATTGCATTAAGAAAAAAAAAAAAAAAAAGTTCCGACGGAAGATGCATTCCTGCTTCTAGCCCAGCTTCCACGCCTAGAAGAGCTGCCCAGAAAGCGCTTGCTGTTCCCCAAGTTATTTAGTGAAGGAACGAGCGAGCTTAGGGAAAATCCGCTGCGAGCCGGCCAATTCATTCACAGCCGTGGAGCACTTTCCCTTTTATTTATTTGTTTATTTTTTCCAGCCTAAACTTCTCCTCGCTACATCATACAGCGGTCCTTCGGGGTTGACCCCGGCTACTGGCCACAAGACGAGCGCCGCTCGCCACCGCCGGCGGAGCAGCGGCCGCGGGGGCCCCTGGCGGCGGCGGGGAGAAGCGCGGCGGGTGCTGGGAGGGCTCCCGGTGGGCACCCACCGAGCCCCGGCCGGGGGCTGGGTGGGGTTGCCCCGGTGGAGCCGCCCCCGGGGGGATGGCAGCGAGCCCCTGGCCTCGGGCTGGGCTCCCGGAGTCGGTGATCATCGCCACCTCCTCGCCAGGGCGCGAGGAAAAAAAAAGAAAAAAAAAGGAAAAAAAAATAACTAATAAAAAAAGAAGCTAAAGAAGCTTGAGATTCTTTTTCTCCTGGCCTCGGTGGGCTGTGTTGATGCCCAAGGAGTGCTTTAGCTCCGCCATCCGTTATACCTCGGGCCTGTGACATTTCTACTTCTCCCTTTTCACTCATGCTCACATCCTTTGCTCTTTAAAGCTCCCCCTGCCTTTGCTGAGGCTTTTCAAGTTGTGTATTCAGGTAAGGATTATGATTATCCAGCACATGTTTTAATAAAAGAACGTTTTATTACCCACTGTAACGACAGGAAAATGTGTATGCTTTCCAGCACAATAAAGTGGATCCATATTTTAATTTACATTTCATTGCATCTTCACAGAAGCAACTACTACTTTTTCCACCTGAGGGATACCAAAGGCTAAAGCCTTTGCAGCACTTGTTGTCACTGGGGGGATCTAAGGGTCTCAGGAAGCTGCCATGAAGGAAACTAATACACGTAATAAGGGGGGAAATGCAGAGGGAAGATAAAGGTCCCGCAAAGCAAGTGGCCCACTTGTGAGAACTGGGTGCCCCCTTCCAGCCCCGAGCACTTCCCTGCTGCTAGGCACCTCAGCTTTTCTGTGACTGCGTATTGAAGGCAAGCCCTCACCGGTGGCTCTTGCAGCTCCCCAGCCACCCACGAGCAGCTCAGGAGACTGGGGCTGCTTAGAGGTGTTTTGGGGTGCCGGTGACACCAGCCTGCAGTGAGTGGCCAGCTGAGCCCAGGTCTCCCAAGGCCAAGCCAGCTAAGAGTGGCTGCAGCTCCACATTTTTTTACCATATGTGTGACAAGTTATTCAGTATTTTTCATCCTGTGTGCAGTACATCATTTTGTTCCCCACCTGTAAATGTAACCCATCACTGTCCAGCGTGTTGCAATCTATCAGTTTTCCCCTGAAACTCTCAACATTTGTCTAACTGAAATAAATGACTTGGTATCTTCAATCAACGTTTTGCTTTTCATTTTGTTTTTAGCCAGTGCCATTTTAAACAGCAACTTTTAAGACATGATGATTGTGAGAAGTGATAATTGCTTTTGAGGATGGCAATGAAAAGGCAAGTAATGCAGTACAGAATGGGGCACTTACACTTTAGTCTAAATAAGTGGCAATTCAAGGGAGATCCTTCAGATGTCCTTTGGGCTTCATAAACTATAACCTCTATTCTTTCTTTCCCATAACTGAAGGAATGTCCATAACAAAATAGTGAAAGATGCAAAGGTGGTAAGGTGAGGATGTCAACTGAGCCACTGTAGCCATTCCATGGCCATTTTTAAATGTTTGTAGTGAAATAAAAACATACAAAAAGCTAGAAAGAATTAGAGCAAATTGATCAAGCACTGCTTTAGAATAATTTAGGTTTCTCTGAACATTTCAGTGTCAGTTCCAATCTGAGGAGCAAGGGCATTAGGGGAAATATATCCTTATTACGAAGAACATTATCTCCAGATTTAAAAAACAAATAGCTGTTCAAGTGCTGCATTCATCTTGCCTGCATAAGCTGAATAACAAAGCAGCTTCATTCAGTTTTCTTGAAAGTTTAATTTATATGTTAAAGAAGATTTTTTGAAAGGCAAGATTATTTCATAAAATCATTCCTTTCTTACTTTTGTGCAAATTCATTTAGTCATTCCACAGAGAGCACATTCCGTTTACAAAAAAGCAGAACGCAATTCAAGGTAGCAGAACAGGGTTAAGCTTTTGAAATACATTGTTGCCTAAATTCATCCTGGAGTAAGCTGGCACAGCTCGAATATCAGAAATAAAAACCTTTTCCATTGCATTTGATTTGTTCTTTCATTCTTAATGGGCGCAACTGAGGAAATTTGGCAGTAGAACTGCACGCACTTAACTCTCCAGTGCTGAATTGTTGTAAGCAATCACTTTTCAACAATTTTTCGTGAAAGAATACAGGCAAAACCCAATGACGAGCCATCCCTACTCATTAGCCTCTTTGGCCGTGATCAGGCTGTGAAGGAGATGCGCCCCGCAGGGCACCATCTCCGCCATGCTGGGGGTACCAGCACAGCTCCCCCGCTCCCAAGGGACTGAGCACCATCCAGGGGAAGCCCAAGGAGGCTGATGTGCTTCCAGCTACCGCCCAAGCCTGCAGCAGGATGGGCCAAGGTGTTTTCTTGGAGCCAAGATCTGGGAAATGCTCCCATCTCCCACAGTTCAGATGCCATCGGTGAGTAATGGTCTCCCACACAGACTGTTCCGCTGCTCACAGCGAGTTTATTTAAATTGTTAAGTGTTGTGTGGCGTGAGGCAGTGGCATTTACATATTCCAGCCTGGAATCAATCGGCTCGTTGAAGCATCTCCCGAACCATGGGGCAACACCTACTATTCAGGCAGCAGCTCATGCTGGGAGGTCGTTTGTTCTTCTTTTGTCGTTTCAGCTCTGAGCAAGGATGAGGAATGTGTGGGATCATCTGAGAAATGAAAGACAGGCAGCTTCTTCAGGAATTTTCAACATGATTTAGCAAATCCACGGTAACAGATCAAACCCTAACCACTATTTACTGCCTTTACCTTCAAACACAGAAAGCAATAGTCAACATAACTGGAAATGATATTTATCACTGGAAGTGATAAAACGTCTCTGGTATCATATACCTTTAGCAGGTAATTAATTGTTGGTTCTTCTACACATCAGGTAAATTTCAATACATTGTCTATTAAAATAAAGCAAATGGCCTGATCCTGTAGCTCCTGTTTGCAGGTAGTTCTCTATTCAGGGAAGACGAGAGTTCATACATGTAAAATTGGATTCAGAGCTCCTGGCACTGAGTCCAGCAATGGAGACCAGAAAGTGAGGCTGAGACATTCAGGGTAAGTCAGGCTTGATCCTGAGCGAATACAGCAAACATGAAAAAGCCTCCAAGGCAGACAGAATGGCTCTGGAGAAGGTGCTTTAAAGACAGTTTTGACTTTCTCATTCATGTAGGGGAAAGCTTCACATTGAAAGCTTTTTGTAGGAGTTAGAGAACAGTAAAAAGCAACTTCTTGTGATTCATTCCTGTTCTGGGATTTGTGAGTATTTAGATATCCTTTTACCGCACGTGGTATCTTCTGGAGGTTCACAGGTTGCTCATACTTTTCAACCATGCAGTAAATACAGCCTCTGTAGAAGCATGCTGCTGCCACTGCCACAAGTACCGTGTGGCCTAAGGGTCTGAGCAGGTATTGCTGTGCTCCAGCCTTCTCTTGCAGGAGGATGTACACTGAGGAGCTGTATGGGGTTGGTACAAAGGTCTGCCTAGGGCAGTATCCTTTCTATGAAAGTGGCCAGAAGGAGAGGTTTATTGAGAAGAGGCACTGAGCATGTGTATATGATATTCCTCCCAAGTACTCCTCTAGCCTCTTGCAAGCAGCATCTCAGGAAGACAACACAGTTTCTGTCCATTTAGAGAATTGTACAGCAACAGTCCCACACTCCAGATTGGACTTGAACCCACAGTACCCAGCTTTGGTCAGTGGCTATCCCGTTAATTCCTTAATCTTTCTCTGCTCAATAACAGTTTTTGTTTTAAAACCCTACAACTACCTCATCTTCTTGTTTGGAGAGGGTGGGAAACAATACAACAAAATAACCCAAAACTAAAACAAACAAACAGAAACAACAAACAAAATAATAATAATAATAATAATAATAATACCACAAAACCCACCACCTTGTTTTTGTCACTTGAATGTTTGCTATCTGAGGGAAAGAAGTATTAAATAACACTCTTACCATCCAAAATAAAACAAATAAACAAACTAAAAGCCTCTTATTGAACAGAATCCAGCTTGCCTTTTACGATTGCAGATGTTATCATAAATGACAATGTGTGATAAAAAATTTTTGAGAGCCTGTGCCACCTGTAGACTGCAATAATGATTGGGAAGAGAATTGAACTTAGAGATACTGGTGCATACCTGCCAAAAACTTGGTACTCAGTGTGTGTACATTCAGGGTCAAAAAAAGGCAAGTCTCCATGTGGACTACCTCCTAATTGATCCTTATCAGCCCACCCACCATCCTCAGACACCTGGCTGAGCAAGATTATTTTGGTGCACTATGTTGTGTTAGTGATGTCGTGAGAGTTGCATCTCATCTGTCACTCTGGTGAGACTGGAAGCAGTGAGCTGTGGGCCGATTCCTAGCAAGGAGCCTTGTCCATGGTCAAATGGTTACCAATGTCCACGGGCATGCACATCCCAGCTAGGAGCAATGGCTGTTTGCCTGTCCTGGCAGCACGTTGGGCTCTCCTCTCCTTCTCTGGATCTTCATGGAGCCTTGCCCCGAGCTCAGCTCTGCACTCGTTATACATTTCTGTGGACGTAGGCAGGGGCAGCAGAGGCTGCAACTGAGAGGGTCCGTCTTGCATATGCATAAAGATCTTCCCTCTGCCAGTTGCCAGGTGTTTTTAGCTGTTTTGGAGGTGCTCAGTGAGCAAATTGCTGTGGATGGCCAGTGCAACATGTATGCACGTTGCTGAGAAAACAGGAGGTCTCCCAGGCTCTCGCCTTTTTGTGGGAGTAACCTATGTGCAAGAAAAGAAATAGCCACGGGGATTTATGAAGCTCTGCTGTCCAAAAGGCTTTGCATTTTTTCACTACTTTTGATCCCCATAGGGCTGAATTAATTGCATCCAAATAACATCATCCCACTTTAAAAACAGAGAAAAGAAGAATGAGGATATGTGTGGCTGCTAAAAGACACATGGGAAGCAGACAAGAATACAGAGATCCAAACCCTCACCTTGCCTCAGGGCAACCCTGTAAGTAATAGACCGGCATGCCCCTCCCCGGCTCCTCCTTGCCAACTTTCAGGCAGCCGCTCAGCCACCTGGCTTCTCCCTGGCCCCTGGGAATCTGCAAACGTCCAATTCCACAGCATCAGGAAGGAAAAAAAAAAAAAAAAAAGCTGTGAAAAGGAATTCACTCATGAGGTTTTTTTCTCAGCAACGCTTAGGAATGAAGGGGAAGAAGAGACGACACATGAGAAGCCCAGACAGCTCCCCAGTCCTGGACTGGACCCTGACCTCCAAGTAAAGCAGAAACCCCACCCTTAAAAAGAGAAGAGCAGGAACATGCAAAAGGGATGTCTCAAGGAGGGCCCAGGCTCTTCTCTCTGTCCCAAACAGAATGTGGGGCTGATACTCCACTGCAAAATAGCACCTAATTCTTGAAACATCCCAGTTCAATGTCTTCACTCCATATGTACCTTTCTGGGCAACAGTGAGGATGTATCGTGCACACACATCTGCTTCATTGCATGCATGTATACTTTCCATATAATTCTTCTGGCTCCAGTGGTGATTTTTTTTTGGTCTCTAAAATGATAACCAGTATAAGAATGACATTTTGCAATCAAGTGTCGAATGCATTTTTTATTTAAACATTAAGATTAAATTACAAAAGCTTCTGGAACAAAGAAAGATGCCAAGGAGAAAAGAGCTGAAAACTCAGATTGCATTTTCTCATTCATTGTGAAAGCAAAACACATTGGCAGCAGCAAGGCGTTTTATAGAAAATTTTCAGATGGACAGTACAAAGACCTTTCTGTCAATATTGTCACTGAAATACCTTGCTGTCATGAAGCACTTTTTTTTTTTTTTTCTGATCACACTTCTTAGTGTTGTCTGATTGGCTTTCACTGTGGGAAACAAGTAATAATTATTTCAGGATTACTGTAATTCTTTACTGTTTATCTCTGCTAATATAACACACAATCTTGTCGGGAAAACGTCCAAACATTAGCTGCTTTACCTTAATAAAAATGTCTACTGCCATTGTCAAAAGTTTTATTTGCACAAATATGTTCCTAATCTATGTTAATTTCATGCAATATATCTCTAATTTTTGGAATAGATACTGAGGACCATTCGAGAAAATTCCCTTGGAATGCAAAACCCAATTTTATTTTTTTAAGGGCAAGATTCCACCACCTTTATTTACACAAGTAGCATCTTGCTCTCCATGTTACTCCACTGCAAGCTAGAGGCTCAAGCAGTGAAAATCAGCATAGCCCCATTAGGATTTACCACCTTGTATTAACTTCTATTAATGAAAATCGGGCCGAGCAGTTTTATCTGTGGAGTAATGCGCTACCTATAACCAGTAAAGGTGCTCAAACATAGCCCTACAGTTAATAATTTGGCACATTTACAACTGGCATTACTCACAGTAACCTATCAGATGACAATAGTGGAGCTCTTCTGTAAAATAGAGGTTAAGCCTACATTTGTATGACTGTACATCTGAAGTATAAAAACCACGATATGTAGTACACGTGAACAGTTAAAAAATATAACTTACTTTATTTGTAAACTATCAATGCAAGATACTCAGCAGCAAAGAAGCCATGTTCAATGTCTTCTGATCTTTTATCAAGATCTGTTGCTGTAAGTAATATAATCGTCTCCAAAACATCTGAGGTTACATGTAGAAACAATCAAGGCAATATTATTTGTACATATTATTAAACATGCAAAAAACTTCCTGAAGAATATTGCCCAAATGTAGAAAGTTGTCTGGATCTCAAATTTTCCTTGGTAGCATCTGCTTTGTAAGTATGGCTCACGTGTGGATTTAGAGTCCTTCAGTTTATTTTGGAGAATTGGCACCTTTAATGACAGGCTCTCTATTCAAATATGTGGCCCAGTAGACTAAGTTAAAAGTTCCGAATAGCACAGGAAAAATTATCCGGGACATTTTGTCAATCTTACTGATGCTGTTGTAAGTCTTTTTGCTTTCGGCAGGCTTTTCTTCTGTGGACTTTGCTGGAGCAGAAGCCGTATTTGAGATGACAGATGGGGCTGAGTCCTTTGGCATGTTTGGGGCGGGGGTCATCTTCCCAGTGCTGTAAGTATTTGTTGATTTATTTCCCAGCAATTGGCGCTCTTTTTTCTGCAGTACAAAGACCAAAACATTAGACCACAGAAATAGAAAGTGGAAACAGGTTCTCAAGATACCAAACCCCAAACCTAAGCGGTTTAATCAATCACGCTAACAAACTCCCAGGGGGGCTATTCTGACTTTGACTCCCAAACAGCTGTTTCTGCCTCCATGTTATAGCTCTTACTCAGCCTAAAATTTCCCTGATGTCAGAGGTAATGAAGCAAGGCCGTCTGGACCCAGATCCCAGGGGGCATGTACGATAGCAGCTTCACCTGTCAGGGTGAAGCAGCCCTGCAGCTGGAGATGCTGCCGCCCCGATGCCGGCCTTGCCCTCCTGGCTGAAGGCAGCAGTGCAGTGAAGGGCTCGCTGTCTCTGCTAGCTCCCCTCCTGGCACTGCTCTGGCAGGATGCCTGCCAACGCAGACTTACTCCAGGACGTCATTCACTAAGAGTCAGTCCTATTCCAAAATGTTCCTTTTGGCTTGAAACTCAAGGTTGTGTTTTCACGGAATGCTCTTTTGCCTCAGTATATCAAAGTTATTGTGGTGGGACCGTGACCCATGGAGCTCAACGTGAGCCTTGCCATTTATTTGGGAAAGCACACAGAGTCCTCCACAGAGGTAGCTGTCACTGCATATGACCTCATAACTGATTATCACAAATTTGGTCACTACATGTCACACGCACTCAATGCCCTATATTTTTTGGAAAACAGTTCACTTCATATAGATGGCAGAGACTGACAGTCTACCTCTCTGAACAGAAGTAGGCATATTTCCTTGCAAATATTCCTCTATAGGAAGGTGAGAGTATATCACAAATTAACTAAACACCTTCTTCACAGAGAAGATGAAAATCCTGCATTCATTCATATGAGCTACGCAGAGTTAGTGCTTTTTATTCTAGGTATTTAAAACATGTAAGGTAAGCACCTTGATTTTAGCAGCTTCCTGGGCTTTTTTGCCATCCCATGCCCAACTCCTCTTGGTGAAATAGTTGACTGTTGCAAATTCAATCAATGCAGAAAATACAAAGGCATAGCAGACGGCTATAAACCAGTCCATTGCAGTAGCATAGGCCACTTTTGGCAAAGAGTTGCGGGCACTGATACTTAAGGTGGTCATGGTGAGGACTGTTGTTACTCCTGTAAAGGAGGAAAAAAAAAAAAATAGAGGCAGCGATCAGCTTGGTAGCCCTTATGAAATTCCTAATAAGTTATGAGTGGGCCCCAATTCAGCATGATAGCTAGGAAGGTCATATGAAGTAAATCAGTATTTGCAAAGTTTGGTCTGAAAGCATGAGATACTTTGCTGACCAAGAAAAAATAAAAGCCTCTGCCCTCAGGCATTAACTTCTCTGGTGTTCAGGTTCTCTCTAGTTACAATGTACTTAAATATATGATTTTAAGGGTAATACAAGTCCAACCGTTGCAGAAACCAAAATCCCACTGGTATTTTATCCTTGTACATTGATGCATGTTACATATAGGGTGTCCCTTGTCAATTGGTAACATCATATAATCAGTGATCAACCTGTTCAGCAATAACTGTCATAATAAAGTGCGATTATTGCTTTTTTTTTTTTTTTCTCACATGGAGATTTTATCATTGAAATTGCTGACTTATTTATTCCCTTGACTGTAGCTCCTCCCTCCACACAAGTCAGTAGCTGACAGAGCTGCCACTAGTTCCATCTGTGGACGGATGCCTCCAGCAGGACAAAACTGAACTCTCAGTTATGCCTTCATGAATCTCAAATCAGCATCACCAGTCAGCAATGCGATGCTGGCACCTGTATTCTCCCTGTACAGATCGTGAATTGATTTTTTATCAAAGGTGCTGACAGATTTCAGTAGGCTCCTATAGATGAATGGCTCTATTAAGAAATGTTGGCCAAAGTTTCACACACAAAGCTTCTCCCACTCCCCTCATTTCTCATCTAGTGGGTTTTTTGATTTCATCAGCCTTCAGTTAAGACTGTTTATTTTTTGCAATCTTCTAGTGATAAGTCGAGTAATTTAAGAGACCCAATAGGATTTTTGCATGACAGCTTCTGTAGCAAATATACATTTTCAAAATGCAAAATCATATTAATTTGTTTGATGGTAATAGAGATAATTGTCACTAATTAACCTCTACATGGTTTTCCCAGATAAACGTCTTGAAAACACAGATAAACAAAATGTTTTGAAGTGAAATCTGTTTCAAATACTTAGACTAGAGTATGTATTATCATCATACGCAGGGCTTTTTGTCCTAAACCATCACATATTTAACCTGAGTGGGGAAAAAAAATAAAACAAAAAAGCAAATAGAAATTACAACAATCTGATTCTTCTGCCTTCCATCCTTAACCTTCATATAATTGATCCTTGTGCAATTTCTGTCATATTTTTTTCAAAAAGTCCAGACAGTGTTTTTAAGTGGATTTTGAGTTTAAACTGGAAGAGAGCATGGGAACACCTACAACACAAGCAGAAATAAGCCCTGTGGTGTTGTTACAGAAAATCACTTCCACAAACAAGTCCTTTCCTTCCTCCACGCTGTGAGAGAGTCAGGTACTCACCAAAGACAGTCCGAGCAGGGACAGATTCTCTGTTCAGCCAAAACGACACTTGTGATAAGATCACAGTCATAATGCAAGGAAGGTATGTCTGGATGACAAAATAACCGATTTTCCTTTTGAGATGAAAATGTGCTGTCATAATAGTATATTCGCCTAGGAGGAGAAAAATGCACACATGGGTAAAATAAGGGAGGCTTACTGATTTGGGGGTTTATGCAGGACAGCTCCACCTCCCGTTTGAGGATGCAATTCAGCCACTCTCAATAGCATGAAAAAGTCTGGATTTCTGCACTATGCAATACCAGGGCACAGAGGTGCTGCTCCATCCTTCTGGTCTTCACATTTGGTCCCCAAAAGCAGAAGACAATGACTGACTAATACTGCACCAAAAACCTGCAGTCCTTTTTGTGCACCTCTTGATGTTCACCGGCATGAAATATCTGGATTGCTGGCAGTGCCTAGGTTGTGCCTGTTTTTGAGCATGTCCCACAAATCGTCCGGTCAGAGTAACAATTAAGGTCATCTACTCTTAGAAACCCGATTTACAAGTACAGCTTAACCTCGTTAGGGACCTGTTAATGCCAAGCCATCAGTTTTTCAAGAATGACAACAGGTCTGGACACTCCTCCTGCACCACACTTTAGTGACTGCCTGTTACGATATCTGTGCTGCAAAAATTATGCTTTTCCCATAGATTTTAAGAGGTCTTATTAATTGGAGTATCAAAATCCATCAAATCGCTCCTCAAAAAAAAAAAAAATCCCTCTGGAGCATGCAGTTTTCCTAGAATTTGGTATGCCTTAACCTTTGGAAAGATTACCTGTTTCTGGACAGACATTGTGCCATGTCTTGTTCACTTGGGCAATTAATAGAGTACTGCCCTCATGAAGAATTCACTGAAAGCTGCTCCAGCAGTGCTAAATTCCATGTCTTTTATATGCCAAATTCACAGCATTGCCTTAATCTGGCTTTTGTCAGGCCCTCTGAATTTCAATACAAGCCTAAAAAAAATGCACTCCAAAACAGACAGACCAGCTGTCACCTTCCCTAACAGTTCAGTAAAAAATCAGAATTTAAGCAGCTCTTTCAGACTGTTCCTGTAAAACCGTAGTTGTTACTGATGGCTATTCATTGATGGTAACTGCTCCCCAAAGCCAAAATCTTGCTATCTGAGAACAGGCTACTGTTTTACTGGGGAAAATCAGAGCTTAAATATAAGCATAAAAAACAACCAACCCCCTTTGAGCCCTAGCAGATCTCCACTTATATTGACATCAAATTAATTTAAAAGCATGCATTATTCAGCTGGATGCTGATGAAACAGAGTAATGCCTGTTATGAAAAGTATATTGTCCTCTGAGAATAAAACATATATAATTTCACTTTTGACTTACGTATTTTTCAGATCCTGGAAATTTTGGGGTACATATCTCAAATTTTCTAAAGAGCAAACTGAATGAAGACCTTAACGACTTAAACTAAAGGATTAGCTATAATCTCTGCTGCAAGAATGGACTGTTACCCTCTATAGAGCAGACACTAAAGGAAAATATGTAACAGACTGAATCTGCATTGAGTGAATTGCACTGAGTTGCAGCCAGCATTGCTAAGCAGTTAGATTTGGTGGATTATTGCTAAGTGACAATATGGCTAATTAGCAGACAACAGGTCTACAGTGAGAGGTCTTTTGCAGGTGTAGCTATCCTGAAGTGTTGAGGTAGAGGAGCTCTGTTCTTCTGGATGAAGTTTACAGACTCACTCATGCTAAGAATTTTAGACTGAAAGACTGGAATAGCACAGAACTGCTTCACCAGACGGCCTGCCTTGATCTTTATGACTTTCTTCTAGAGTCTGATTTTCTTGTGAAATGCTTTCCTGACGAGGGACGTGGAAATGGACAGGGGATGCTGTGAAACTGGGGAGAAAATCCCTGTGAAGCAACGTCTAATTTCCTGCCATTTAGTGTAATTTTGAACCAGGGATGCTGAACATGCTGTGGTCTCACTTGCTTGTTATTTAGGAGCTCTCAGTTTGTGGATTACCAATAAAATAAGCCAGGAGCAGCGGGGTCTACGTGCCTGTAATCTGCTTCTGAGTTGCTGCTGCATTGGGATGTGTTTAAGTCCCAGTGTCCCTGCTCGCTAAGGAGTGACGATGTGCATTATTGATTTTGACAGTATGTTTCTGGAGCTGGAATAAAAACAAAAAACAAAACTGCACAGCTTCAGCAGAGCAACAGGATCCATTTTTTTCTTTTGATGAGCACAGAAAATGAATGCTTATATTTTGATGTTCTTCCATAGCTGATTCTTACCTTTTTGTTTTCTTTAACCTACCAAAGCTCTTGTCTCCACTGAAATAATGATATCACCCAATTTTGTATTTGCTCTTCTCACAGCTTCTATCTTCTCCTATTTTCCCTGCTGCCCTTTTCAAAAATGCCTGCACTAAGAACATCCTCTCCAGCAGACTTGGGGCTGGCAAAAAAAAAAAAAAAAAAAAAAAAAAACCAGCTTGTTTTTTAATGGCCTGGGACCACTGCTTGAAGTAATGCTAAAAGCTGCCTGAGTTGGCCTCTTGTTTATAGAGAATGAAAACCTGTCTCTGTTGGAGTGGCAAAGCTCCCTCTTACTTCTGTAAGGCTGCAGTATACCCTTAGACCATAAGCTTTCTTAAACAAGGGCTAATTTTTATTATAGGTTTCTGTAGCACTTTTAAACGAGAGTCCTGCTCCTGGTGGGGTCCACTCACCACTGCAAAAACAATTCTAATCACAAATTTAGCACTGATGAAAAGCTCAAGAGTGTGAGTGGCTGCATTTCTTCCCAGAGCTATGCTACTGAGCTGCTGCTGGTCTTAAGTTTTTCTGATGCTTTAAAAGCTAATACAGTGGGGTTTTTTTGGTATCCAGGCGATGGAGTTCTGGAGAGTGTGCTTACAAATTTTCGGGATCTCCCATGCATTCTTCCAATGTCATTACGCTGGGATTCACAGGAGTATTTTAACAAAGATGGGCCAGCCCCTAGGTTTGTTTGGTTGCCATATATGCCTTGGATCAGTTTTATCAACAACAGTTCTGGCACGATCCTGATGTTAGGTCTGTGACACTGCAGTCCCTGATCATGCTGACATCCACAACATTTTGGTCCACAAGAGATGCCTGTGTTTTTCTGATAGTGCTGCACAGGAAACACTCATCTCAAGGAAAAAATCAGACTTATTTGGTGCAGAATGAAGGGCTGATTTTTTACTGTATTATTTAGGCTCTGGATATTTCAGAGTTTGGGCTCCAGCTGGCAGAATTGAAAAGAGTGGGTTTGTGTTTTGTTTTATGGCACTGCAGATCCTAAGTTAGCAATGAGAGACTCTGGGTCTGGGCAACAGAGCTGGGCAACCATTTGCAGAAACCAGCACAATCCATGTGGACCCGGATCCCATATCTGAATGCTTTGAGCACCGCAACAGCAGGATGCACCAGATGTTGGCACTGCTGGAAGCAGTGCGAGATGTCAAGTATCTTCTCTTCTGGGGGAATAATATTTGGGAATGTTAGCACAAAAAAACACACCACACAGGTGGCACGTGTCAGAGCCATTTTCTCTGGCAAGGCTAAAATATTCCTGATTTCAAAATTGGTTGGTGAACTGGGAGCTCCAGGATACCTTTTCTGAGAAGACAGATAAACATAGCAGCTTGGGTACAAAATCAGCAGAATCCCACAGGACTGCTGCAGGTCCAGTATTTCCATTAAAAACAAAAAAATAAAAATCTGTTAGAAAGAGAAGCATAAATGTCCTGTGACATATACAAACATTTTGCCTATGCAACTGCAAGGACTGTGTATTTTGACTCGTGTGTCAAAAAAAAAAATTTAAATTAAATTAAAAAATCCCAGCAGTTGGATTCATGCAACAGCTATTTTCTTTTTCTTTTTCACGTTCAAAAATGCAATAGAAGGAAGAAATGCCTTAGATGGTCGTTCATAAGTAACCCTGATTTCTGGCCTACCATGAGCTTGATGAAGTCCAGAAAATCCATCGTGGACTGATGCTTTCCCGAGTGCAAAATCGGATTTTTGCATTTTGCTAATCCCCGGTTACAATCTGTGTCCTGCTCTTTGTGATCCACCCTGCAATCAGAATCCAGCCACCCCAGATGCAACCCCGGACATTAATATAAAATCTTGATGTTGGAAAACAAGCATTTATTAGCCTAAATCTTAGCGTACAGGAGGGAGGAGGCTACTGCGCAGCACCTCTGGGCTTTGTCTGGAGAGTGCAGCATTCCCTTGGGCTGAGGACTACAAGGAGCTTTCCAAGGCAGACTGCAAGCTGGTGGTAGCCCGGAGCTGACACACTGGAGCACACGCTGCTGCGGCTGGCTTGTTTTCTGGCTCTGAGGAGCAGGACAAGCTTGTAGGAGATGACCCAGTACATCCTCTGGATCTTTTTCTTGGCCATGATGAAGGCAAGAGGGGAGCTGCCATTCATCGCAGAGAACAATGCAGCTATGATGGTAAACTGGTAAGGAAAAAGGTGTCTTTCTTTGCTCTTTAATGGGGGATAGCAACACTTATCTGTCCTTTTTCTACCGCGGTGGCTCCTCTGACTCTGTCATCTCTTGACTTTCATACCTCTTTGCTTTAGGAACAGCTTTGTGACTCCTGAGTTAGGCAAAGGGAAGGGATGAAGCTCCATAGTGGTTGTGTTTCATGGGTCCCTCATGCTGCCTGAGGCAAGCTTTCAATTGCTTTGTCTTGTGTTTGGAGAGTAAGTGACAAGCCTAGCCATCCCCTTTATTGGGCACGTTTGGACATCTCGAGCAGAAAGATCTATGCGCCTTGATGTTTTGGTCAAAGCAACCTTGTGTGTGAGTGTACTCCTGCCTGTTTTCACGTCTCCTAAATTTCCCACGGATAGTAACCGGTTCCTAACTTGATCTATACCTCGTCCTCTGCAATCCTGCCCTCCGCTCCAAGCCTGTCATTTTTCACCAGAGATGTGGCTGCATCTCCAGAAGACACCAGGCAATTAGACTGGCTTTGTCATTGCTAATTACATTTCTTCCTGCCACAGGGTGCCCCCTGTTGCCTCCCAGGCCCCGCAGTGGAAACCTCCCTTCCCTTCAAGGCAGGCTATTTTGTTCCTGCGGGCTGAGGAGCCCTCACGCTCCATGCCACTAATGCTCTCAGGACGAGTGCATTGTGTAACCTGGTTAAGGTTGGTGGGCTTGTCACCCCAGCACCAATGCGCGCCCAGGGCTGCCCTTGCATGGGGGCCTTAAGAAGCAAGGGGGGGACAGCTCACGTGGGTGCCTGGGCCAGGATTAAACCTTCTTTGCCTCCCTAATGCTGCCACATCTGGTGCCTCTGCGTCCAGCTGGGGAGGAAACAGGAATCCTCGGGGCTGGTGGCTCCTCTCCGGCAGCAGGGTCCCCTGGGCACGCTGCAGAGCCACACCACCACGGCCACCTGCCCTCCTCTCCCTCCTCCTCCCCTTGCTGCAGCCTCATCGAGCAAATCATTTTAAAGCGATGATTGAAACGGATCAAATGCGTGGGTGGTGTTTGCCTCCCGGGGTGGTTCCTCCCACAGGGAAATACGCCAGTAATAGCGCTGGCAGCCTGGGCAAAGGCAGCTGCCAAGAAGTTGTGTGCAGTGTCTCCAGCGCTCCTGTTAAATAGCGAGAGCTTGGATGCATCTTCTGCAGCGGCTTTGTAAAGTACCTAACAGCCAGCACAGGGCCCTGTCTGATTTAATACCTCTGCTAAGTAGCCAGGAACCTGCCCGGATCTTCCTAGCACCCCACATCCTACAGATGCATCCCTGTTCTCCCTGAAAAACAACCAGAGCCTTTCAGCAACCAGAGGGGTGGAAATATTCTCCCTACCTGTACTGGTGCTGATGTTTTCAGTTCCTACGGTCTGTCCCATCAGGTGGTACTGGTTAAGTCGTGAACCGTCTTCGGCCACCACCACAGACGTTGTGGTGCTATTAGTCCACACGTAGATCACTTCAGAATTGGGGTAAGCATCTGTCAACACAGGGAAAAAGAGATGGTGATGAGTAAAAAAACACCGTGTAATATTTTAGTGGATCCTTAAATGATAAATAGTGGGGAGAGGGAAGAATGGAGGAGTGAGAGTGAATGGAGAAAAACAAATAAAGATGATATAATCATGTTCCCATATGCCCAGCTCAAAAAATATTAGGTTGAAGCCTTCTAATATAACAGATGTGTGGGATGGTTTGTCAGAGGGTGGAACAGTGCAGGTATAAATATAATCCATCACAACCACTCGATTTGGGAAAGAGCAGCTCAGACCCATACTCAGGTAGCTGGCGGCTCCTAAACCCCAGCAAGCCGCAGAAGGTATTTCTTGAAGTCCCCCCTCAAAAGCACTCATGCACCTCGAGTGCCTGGGCAAGAGGGAGCTTCTGTGTCTCGTCCCATTTCCAGGATAAAATACCAAGTGATGCTGTGGGCAAGCACAGGATCTGCTGTGTGTGCTGAGTTTGAGATATGTCCGTGTGGGCGAGGGGATGTGTGGGGGGGATGACTGCAGATGAAGGAAGCTGGGACAAGTGTGTGTGCCCCTCTGTGCATGCATGTCTGTGACCCACAAGAGCAGAGAAAGTACTGAGGGGTGGGATGGCATGAGGGAGAGCAGGAGCAGGGTGTTGTGCTTACTGGAGCGAACTGGTGGTGGTGCAGATACACCTGCATGCCTGGAGATGAGAATGTGACAAGATCTCTCTTACATGCATTTGGAAGTCCTTGGAAATAAAGGCAGTGGCAGAACTGCCAACTCATTCCCTCCTCAGTAATGTTGCTGTTATTTTTAAAGCCTTAACACCTGGAGTAATTAAGCTATTATAAAAGAATCTCATTTTTCTTTTAGAAATACTGACAACGCTGTCTTTTATTTTTATTTTTTAAGCTTTCTCTGCAGATTAAGTCAAAAAAAAAAAAAAGGAGCTGACTATACATTTGAATATATTTTATTTAATTAAGGAGATCTCACACTTCTTACCTGAGCACCCTGATCATAGAGAGATTTCAGGTAACTTTACTGAAGGCATGTTACATAGGCTGGAGTCCACTGTACTAATATCTCTGGGCAACAGGCGAGGCTTACTTTCCCAGTAGGATGTGAAATGCAGATAGAGCTCGAAGGGGTTGAAATCAAATGCAAATATCTCACCTTCTGCACTCTGTAACTAGTAAGTTGGTGGTGCAGAATGTTTTCTTCTGAAAAAAAATCATGTCCTCGTTCAATACAATCTAGTAGGCGACATGTGGTGGCCTTCCAGATAAGAACTTAAAAGGCAAAGGCAGGAGGCTAGCTTGAAGGATTTTGTGTACTGTGTACTGTCTCCAACAGACCCCAAGTTTTGGTTGCCAGAGCCAGCAAGGTGTCTTGGAAAGCTGTGACGCCACGGAGGACTTAAAAACTTTCCCAGAAAGCAGTTCAACATGAACTTCTGAGTCACTGCAATGGGAAAAAATATGCTAAGGCAGCCCCTGGATTCATACAGCCAGGAACGTCAAGCAGCAAACGGGAAGTCATCCTGGTTCGGGTTAGGAGCAGCCGTAGCACAATGAATCACATTGTGAGCTGCAGATCACTTGGATGCTGGAGCAGGCAGCAGGGAGGAAAGCAGTACCTTGTTTTCCCTGTTGCTAATCTTCCCTGAGCATCTGTGGGAAGTGCTACCAGAGGCAGAATACTAGGCTGGGTACACCTTTGATCTGAGTTTTTACAGCTATTCTTACATTGTTGTCCACACTTTAGAAAAGCTATGGAAATAATGACAGAGAAAGAAGTTCAAAAGAGGGTCACAAGTATCTCCAGGGCCTGGAAAACAAGTGTTATGATTTGCAGCTTAAGGAGCTCAACTTATTTAGCTCACTGACAAGAAGCTGAGACATGACTCAATCACTGAGCATAGATACTTCCATGCAGAAAAGAAATCTAAGAACAGGGTGGATTTTTCACACTACTGACAAAAGGAAAAGAAAAAAAAAATCAGTGCCTGAAAGATTTCAGAGAGATTCTGATGAAGAATAGGACACAATTTCCTAATTGGGGGTTGGGGTGTGATTAAACAGTGGATAATCTTCCAAGAAAAGACCATGGACTGCTGTCACTAGAAATATAAATATAGGATGAGATCTTTTTCATCATACCTCTGATAGTAGCTTGTTGCTGCTGTGCTCATTGCTGGAGCTAATCCAAGTTTTGGAATTTGAGAATCTATGAATCCTCCATCCTTATTAGCCATGCAGCCATGCAGGACTGCCCACACGCCTTTCATATGCTTGTATTTGTAGCTGTGGAGTAAAATTGCTGTAATTACATCTCATGATCTGCTTTGAAAGGCTACGAAGGAATTTCTTCCCTACTGCAAAATATTTGCATCACAAAAAGTGGTGGAATTTCACCTTTCCCTTAAGAGAAGAGATGCTCTCCTCATCTCAGAGATGATTACAAGTTTATAGCATTCCTTAAGTAATTCCAAAGCTAGATCTGGAGAAAAGAAGTAGGAGGAGATGGGTTGGTTTAAAAAGATGCTGCAGAAAACCCTCTTTTTAAAATGCTTATCTGGTACATGTTGTTCATATGTTGATGGCCCCAGTGATTGTTGGATCTGTGTAGGACACTTTTCTGTTGAAAACACTGTAACCACATTCCACTGACATTGAGATCACAATGGGACACAGGCCTATAAGGTTTAAAAGGCATTCAGATGTGTTATTTCTTAGCTCTACCTACCTTTGATGATCCTAAACTAAACCAGTGTCTCTACTTTGAATTTCAGCCTTTACTGGATACTTAAACACATGCACCTGTGCAGGCTTGGGGGCTCTTATTCTGGAACAGCCCAGCACATCCTTCTGTAAAAAAAATAACATCTGTAATTCAAACAGAGGCTGGGAGGTGCCAAACTGTGCCCAGACACACCAGATCTCACAGGCAATGCTTTGTGAGGCTGCTTTCTTTCTAAATTGGGGCAGGAAAGGGAGGCCTGGCAAGAAGAGCGAGCAGATAGGCAAGCAAGGGCAGAGCCTGGGACCAGTCCCTGCTTGGGAGGACTCCAGTTTGTGGATCCTCTTTCACAAGAGAATATCTATTGCTAGGCCACAGGATGGATGGCTGAGGGTGCCCCTTTCTACCCTCTTTCTGCCTGGGTGCCCTGCCACTGACCAGCCAGGAGTAAAAGCATCTCTGGGGGAAGGGAGAACAGCCCAGCTAGGAGGGGAGCTCCCAGCTTCTCCTTCCAGTGCTATCTGCTCTGTTTGCTTTGTGATGTAGACAACGGAGGACTCAGGAATTTTCTTCTCCCTGCAGTGCGGTTTCCCTTGCTTGCTTCTGCTCTGACTTCAAACTAACTGCGGTGGGACTACAAGAGCTTCTTGTGCAGGAGCAGAAGGGTGGCTGTTGATAGGGCTTGAAGAGATATGGGTTGCACACATCTTTATGGAGCCCACCCCAAATGGATGCAGCCAGCAGTGATTTCCCTGCCTCCAAAGAATTAATTAGGAAAGGGAAGGCATTAGGAATAGGATGAATATACCCCAGTCTATGGATAACCTATCGCACAGGATCATGGATATGAACTCCTCATCTATCTCCCATGCAACTGTAAGAAAACCAGGCCTGTGTTTTAAAAGGCTGTTATAAAGGATTCTTTTGCTTAATGCCTCCTTACCTCACTCTGGGCAGGCTATGAGAATCTAAGCTTCCTTGTAAGAAAGAGAAGAATTTAGAAAATGTCAAAACAGGAATGTGAATGTAAAAAGATGCAGCCACCCCCTCAGTCCCTAAGCACCCTTGAGAGAAATGTACAGCTCTGACAGGAATAGGCTACCCCACAAACCTTGGTGTGGCAGCGGGACCACCAACTATGTCTTTTCTGGTCATCTAGATAAACCTCTTGGTGCCTGTGTAATTGTGCTACATGATTGTCTTCCTGACCTTCTGCTACACCTTCCCAGAAATCTCAGACTCCAGTTATCCTGATCTTGAGTACCAAAGGCTCCAGCTCCACTCCTGATAACCCATGCAGTATAATTAGACACAGTCATATTGAAAGCTGAATGTGTGGGAGTAGTCTAGAATAATGCTATTTTGCTACTGGGATGAAGCAGCTGCTAATGGAGAGGTGGTATTATTCACTGTCATACCAAACTGTGTAAAAACCTCCTTCTGTTTCAGTAAAGCTCCCAGAAGGTTTTCGGTCTGCCTTGCTCGCTGAAGGACTGAAGAACTTCAGCTCCTGCTTTCTAGAGTTATGGGAAAGGCTTACTGCTGATTAGGGAATGAGGCCCTCACCTCCTCCACACGGTGTGCACACGGAGCAAGGAGTCTCCCAGTGAGTGACAGGAAAATGTAGTAAATGCTTTGGGTTAGCAAGCTGAAAGAACACTGCTGGTGTTGCTGTAAAAGCAAACCCAAATTCAAAGCCACTGAAAATACAACTGAGAGTGCTTGGTTTTCAGTCTAATTTAAGCAAGTAGGCTTCTTCTGCTATTCTGAATCCAAATAATTAATTTGGTGTTCTTTACCATCATTTTGCTAGCTTGCCAAAGAAAGGGGGAAGCCTCATTCAGTTATTCTTTCTCTTCTAAGCTCACTCTTTCAAAAAGCAAGAAAAAAAAGGTAGCAGTTGAGATGAACAGCTGAAAATACAGAGAGGTATGATGTTATTAGAAGAAAGAAAATGACAACAGATTTATTTCTATTGGGCATTTGATAAATGACTGCAGACTTATCACCTACCAAAATGGTGAAATAAAGTCATTTCTTCTCTTATCTGTTTATTGATGAGCGGATCCATTTTTCTACGTTCCAACATCCAACATACACTGCAGTGAATATAAAACCCGTAAAGAACTCCTTTGTTGTTTTTCCACCCTCTCCACTATCTTCCTGCTCTCATATATCTGGCAAGGTGAGCATGAAATGGTCCTTCTTACACCAGTGAACAGAGGGCAGGCGAGCAACCACAGCCAACGGGAGGAAATACATTAAGACAGGGTCTAACAGAGCAAAGCAGCTAGTTGGTAAGACCTAGAGGAACCTTGCCATTCACCCCTTGTCGGGTGCCCTGTTTTCCCTTGGACAGTTGTACCTGAGCAGGAAAAGACATACTGGGACAACTGTCTGCATTGACTTGTTGCCCTCTTTCAAGGTGTTTCTACTTCAGTTTTGGTAAAGCCTTACAGTAAGGTTTTTAGAAGGACAGGAGTTAGATGTTCAGTTGCCCTCTCCAGTGAGTGAAACAGTGTGAGTCACGCAGCCCCCTCCCAGTGAGCAGTCCATCAGCAGGAAGCCTTCTTCTGCCACTGCCTCTGCCACAGGAGCTAGCCCCACCTGTGGCTACTGACACACGTTTTCCCTTCTCCCTTTTCTTTCTCTTCTACATTGAAATAAACTCCAGGAAAAAAATATTAATAATAATAATAATAATAAAAAATCTTAGCTCCTTAAGTCAAATAAAACCAAATATGGATGACTGAGTCCAAACTTTAGGTCCGTGGGACCCAGATGTATTTCTAGGACTGAATTTTTTAAGCTATAATCACCCACAAAAAAATCTACAATTGAATTCTACAATTAAACAAACTGTCTAGCCACAGTCCATGACTGGATTTTTTCTTTTAGAAATACACTACTTAGAGATACCTAAAGAGATACTGTAGAAATTTGACTCAGCTTGTTTTCTATTTTACTCATTACAACTGTGCAGTTAAATTCTTAGCTTTTACCATCATATTTATTACATGCCTCAAGATTGTCAGACTGCCTGATTTTGGAACCATTGCTAACCCCTATCAAAGTCTGTTGATTGTGAAGGCTGTGCATAAATTGTTTTTAGAAACTCTAGTTATAATAGCAATATTCAAACAAATATCTATGTCCATCTCTCTATCTATGTATTTGACTCACTTAGAAGAGACCGTTAGATAACTCAGTAGAGATCCAGATTTACAACCATGCAGATTTCTGCAGGCAGTAAAACAGTGCTGCTAAGAAGCCATAAGGTAGCAGCTTGAATTCCAAAATTCAGGCTGGGTTTCTTCTCGTTGGTGCATGAATACTTTTTACCTTATTACACAGTGCTGTCAATGTTTGTGTCTATACAGCTGAGGCTAGATTTGAGTTCTGTAATTGGAATTTCCCATTAAATTGACTTGATGAGAATGAATCAGTGTACAAATGAGATCACTCTATAGGAAGAAGAAGAGATCGAGTAAAAATGTAAATTTAAATATAAAAATAACAAACGGTTCTAAATATGCACGCACTGGGTCTGGGGGGAAATAGCTTTTTATAAAAGTAAGTTATTAAAGTAAAACAGTGATTTAAATTCTAAGAGAAATGTATTCACCTATTCAATGACTAAGAGCATAAATCAAGACTTTTCCATAGTGTGATGCTGAATTCTGCTGTTCTTATGGGAGTTTGGAGGTCACAGAAATTACTTAAGGGACCTGAAATCATCGGAATTAAAACCGACCATTTAAACTGGCATGAGCTTACAGCATCTTGATAAACAGCATGAATGATTTTGAATATATGCCATGGACAAGAAGCATAACGTAAATGAGAATCACTTAGAATCACAGAGTGGTTGGGGTTGGAAGGAACATACTGAGATCATCCAATCCAAACCCCAGCTCAAGCTGGGCCACCTAAAGCCAGTTGTCCAGGACCACGTCCACATGGTTTTCGACTGTCTCCAAGGATGGAGACTCCACAACCTCCCTAGGCAACCTATTCCACTGTTTGACCACCCTCAAAATGAAAATGTTTTCTTGTGTTCTGATAGAATTTCGTGCTTTTAAATTTGTGCCCATCATCTGTTGTCCCGTCACTGGGCACCACTGAGAAGAGCCTGTCTCTCCTCTTTTCGTTCCCTCCCATCACGTATTTATACAGATGGAATAAATCCCCCTGAACCTTCTCTTCTCAAGGCTGAACAGTCCCAGCTTTCTCAGCCTCTCACTATATGAAAGATGCTCCAGCCTTTAAATCATATTTGTGCTCCTGCACCTGACATGTTCCACAAAGTCCCTATCTTTCTTGTACTGGTGATATCAGAATGGGGCATAGTGCCCCAAACGTAAGTAGAAATGAAAAACTCAGAATGAAATATTTTTGGAACAGCACAATATCATCTAGATGGGACAAAAGAGGACCTACAAGGAGGAAGTCATCATCATGGACTTAAAGCTACTCTTCTATGAAACTGATGAGAAAAGATAATAGGACACCATTGACTGTGAAATAGTCAGCAGGAATTTCAGCCTTACTAAAATGACCATTGTTTCTGTTCTCCCAGAATTTACAAGAAAAATATGTATTGATAATATGGGCAGTATTTTATATGTTTTCCCAATACAAAGTTTTATTTGATCTCTTTTTTTTCTTTTTTTTTTTTTTTTTTTCACATTCCACAGGGAATGGAAGAGGATGCTTTAAAAATGTGCTAGACGGGTCTCAAGAGACTTCATTACTAAGCAACACTAATATACTGTACTGATCATTACTAAAAAAATAAAGCCCTAAGTCAGATCGAAATGACTCTGTTTCAGAATGTAATTTATAAGTCACCTTAGGAAAAGGTGGGAATAGGAATGTGATAGAAGTGTCTACGGCTTGGAAATTAAATGGAAACACCAACTGTACCCACAAAGTGGTGAGAAATACAGAACTGAAGATGCCTGCGAAATTTGTTTTGAGACACAGAGTTTTATGATGTTCCTTCAGCTTTTCAAAGCAAGTGACAGGTGGAAGGTCCTACTTAATTTTAGAAATTCCAGTTCATGGGTGAAAACTCTAAATGTGACCCTACTTTGAGCTCAAAAAACATAAAGCAAAGGAAGAAAAAAGCCTTGTGATTTTGCCTGAAAAAAACTTTGTAATTTTTGAGGTGTGATTCATGGTTAGCATAGGCAAGGCTGCTGACTGCTTTAATACAATAAATTAGCTATTTGCAAGCTGGTACACTAAATCACAGTCATACCAATGATGAACATAATATGAATACTAATGAACGGTTGCACTGATAATTTGCCCAGCCACAGTACCCTCCCAGGATGCTATTACACCACCTAAGAATAGCCCTAAGCTAGGAGCTGTGCACAGTAATGCAGAATTTCTCTCAAGGATCACTGTGGAGACCCAATTTGGCAACCGGAGCACTGCCCCTCAGAGAGGTCTGCATATTTGCCCCCATGCAGGCAGTGTCACCACCAGGACAGCTGGCGATTCGCTGCCCCGTCCTGCGTGCCCACATGGCAATGGGGAGCAATCAGAGCAGTGCATATATTCCCCAGGCACAGGGACTGCAACTGCAAACTGTCTCCTCACTGTGAAATCTGACAATGTAGGTGCCTCATGCATGGCATACCAACCAGAGCCGGGATCCCCAGGCTCTGCTCAGAGAAAGAGAACAGCAAAAAGATAAAGTTTTCCCAGTGGGACACCCTGGACCACATCAAAAGGACAACATATGGGCACATTTAGACAACTAACCTGTGCCACCCACGCCATGGGCAGACTGAAATGGGTGACTAAACAGACGCTGCTCTTGGGTTATTTCATGTCCACGTGCTCTGAGGCATCAGGTCATCTTCCCAAAGTGCCTGCTCTCATCTGAGAGCTGACTTTAGGGAGCAGGTGATGTCTTCCTTTTTTTGCCTGTTCTTTTCAGCCCCCCTTCCCATTTCTTCCCTTCACTGCAGTCAGTATTTATAACACAACCTCCTCCTTTACTTTGGGATTTAGTCTCAGTAGTCTTGATCTAGAACTAATCCAAGAATTGATTCTCTACCATATGTAATGGTGGCTGTACAACTGACTTTCACATGGAAGGGCTCAAAACCTGGTATTCTGGCCTTGATGTTTTCTTTTTTTCTGTTATGGCTGGTAAAAATATCTGTTGCAAGAGTAATACAGCAACCGAGCAGAAGGATGTGCTGGGATGACATTTAAAAATCTGAAATATCCTGGAACCCCCCCTGACCATACGCTGGTCTTTGTAGGCCTGGCATATGGCAGTTCCAAATTGGTTGGCCAGTTTGAGTGCCACAGTAACATTTAATGAACTTTGAATTTGCAATCACTATATTAGGCAGCTATATTAACTGCTTCATTAGATAAAACAGCATGGTCATGAGGAAGACGCTAGAGATTTAATTTACTTTTTGCAAAGCAAATAAAAGTATCCTCCAAAGTGTGACTGACACCATTACTCACACTGCACAGTATCTTACTCTGTAAGCAATCTTGATTGCAGTGGTCCACTCATTTTGCAAGCTGCTGCTTAATATCAGCAAAGCTAATGAGATCAGCTCTCCAGGAGTATCGCTAGGGTTTCCTTTGAGAAATTTCCTTTTCCTTTGAGAAATGCTGAGTGAATTTTAGAAGGTTTTAAAGGGTGCCTTCAAAAACATGGTATTTTTGGCCAAAACTTACTTCATGGAGTGAAACCATGACCTTACCATAATTAATGGAAGTTCTTCCCACCCACTTCAGTGGCACCAGGCACTCACAGGCAGCACATCTACTGAGCTACCATTCAGAGCATCATGATTTATGCATCAGTAGGACCTGAAACCAGCCAAGAGTGATTGGGACTACT
Organism: Anser cygnoides; assembly: GCF_040182565.1. Lineage (NCBI taxonomy): Eukaryota > Metazoa > Chordata > Aves > Anseriformes > Anatidae > Anser > Anser cygnoides. The sequence continues at coordinate 140,829,716 of NC_089873.1, forward strand.
TGCAGAACTAAACATATGCCTTTGTTTCTGAAACTGGTCTCTTAATGAAGACATTTACAACTCTCAGAAGTACTGCTACACTAATAACACTGTGCGAATGTATGATCAATAGACAGGTAGAGGCAGTAGGCTGAAATATTATTGTTCAAACACTTTAACACTGCTCAGAGACTACAACCACCAGAACTTATTCTTTATGCCCAAGTTGCAGTCACTTAAGGCTCAGCAGTGGGAAAACTCCCAAAACCCCAAGGTCAGAGAAAAGATCCTCTTGTTCCCATCCTCAGCTGCTAGCCTCAAGGCTCAAACTTAGCTGGGTTTTCCTGAACCCTGGAAGCCAGCCCTTTGGCAGGCATATTGCTATTTCATATACCATCACATGCTGCAACATGATTGAAAATGTCAGGCACGCAAGGCTACTTGAAACTCTGAAGAGCATTGTCTGCTCCAGGGCCCTTCAGGGCAGCAGTGCAGAATGAGGAGCACCTGCAGTCCCGAGAATGGGTGCTGGTGCAGAGACCCAGCAGCACAGCTTCTATTTCTGCTCCCGACACTGAGCTGGAGGGTGACCTTCTGGAAGAGACTCCAGCTTTTTCAGCCTGTGACTAGGCTCCTTTGCGGGGTCATAGTGTAGCCTGGTATATAGGAGGAGGGGGCTGCTCTGGTTTGCCATGTGAGGGCAGCCGCACACTCGCTCTTCCTCCTCTCTCCCTTCACCTTCCACTGATGTATAACCGAGGCTTTTTTATTTCCCTTCGTAATGAACACAAAAGGAGTGTTTTGTTAATGGGCACAGAACAACCTGAGGCCATCAGTTGTTGAACTCGGTGGTGGATAAAAGCCCTTTCCACTGGGAGCCCCTCTGAAGGGAGCTGGTGCTCGTCAGAGAAAGCCCCATTTTGCAGGCATGTGTCCGCCACATAGCTAAAATGTCCCCTCTTTGGGAGCCCATCCCCTCTGGCCACAGAGACCCTGGGCCAAAGGCGCTTAAGTATTCATCTTCCCTGTACACAAGTAAAACATTTCCTTATCGACAGCTATCAGCTGACCTATTTTAGTCATCTGCTTTAGGAGGAGATTAACCTGGGTGTAAAAATATCTGCTTCTCTCCCCTGACTATAAGAGGGGTGAGAGTGGTTAGCTCAGCTGTATATATTTACTCTGCAGAAATATAAATTTAGGAGAGAAGGATCTCATCTTTGCTGACAGATTTACTACTGGGAAGCTTTCGGCAAAGCGGCTAGCTGGTAGCACAGGCTGGACGTGAGCAGACTTTCAGTGGACGTGGTATGGGAACGGGGAAAAAACAGACAGCCCTTCAGGCTTCCCTTCTTCCCTTCTATTTCTTCACCAAACACAACCCGAAAAGACTACTTATTTTAAAGAAACTTGCTGAGCTCGAACTGCAGCATGCAGTAAATCACAGCTTGGGCTAACCTGGCTTTCGGTACAGGGGATGAGGCTAACACAGGACCCGGCAATTTGGAGGGAGGACTGATGGCTGACAAGAGACCGAGGTGTCAGGAAGGAGCTGCCAGACTGGAAACTGAAATCAAAGTTTCAGCAGTGTCTTGCAGCTTTTTTTTCTTTCCCCCAAAGCTGTAGGCAAGTCATTAATGTACTGCAGTATCACTGGGAGGCTCTAATTGAACCTAGGGACCCATAACGACAGAGGCAATAAAAGCAGGTAATGAACCACTCTATCTTTGCTCAGAAGAGACTGTAATTGCTCTTTGCCTCCTTCATCCTCACCTGTAAAATGCAGGCAGAGGAGACCTACCTGCCTGACACCAGTATCATGAGAATGATTTCAGAAGTGTTTATGAAATGCTTACAAGCCACAGAAACAGCCACCTTAGAAAACAACAGCCATTAAAAACCTGGCGTGTGAAGCAGTGGAGCAGTTGTTACCCATTTGTCCCATTTACAAATAATATCCCATTTACTGGTGGCATAAACCTGTGATCCACAGCTGGCGACTTTAAGCCCTTGCTGTGCTTTTGGGGGCATTATGGGCCAAGTAACGTCTTTGCAGGTTTGCACCCAAGGATCATTTCAAAGCTATAGATAGATGCCTTAAGCTCATGAAGCAGAGTATCTGCATGTTATTTTCTACTGCTGACAACTCAAATTGAATCACAGTTTTCCTGCAATCAGGCAGTTGCGCAGCCTTTAAATGTAGGATGTAATCTCCAGAGTGGGAAGTACATGCTGATGCTTGTATCATCAGCAAAGCACCTGGATCTCCACACTGTTCTGCCACTACAGCATCGAGACCTCTTTCAGGTGAGGGAAAAAAATGCTGTTGAGTATCTCCACACTAGTTCCTCTCCCTGCCTGAACTTCCGTTTTCTTGAGCTGATGTCAGTCAAGCTTTTCCTCCTGAAAAGCCTGCTGTGTGTGGGCCACCTTCCGATGAAGAGGCTGCCCACCAGGCAGGAGGCTTGCAAGCTTTCAGCCATGGCTGCTCAAGCAGCTACAGAAGATGCCAGCTGAGCCCTGGGGAAGCACTCCTAACGAATACAAAAGCCAGTTTCAATAACCATGATCCTGCCTGCATGTTGGCCCTCCAGGCTGGGAGGGAGCCGAGCCCATGGCCACTGCAGCCCAGCATTTGCGCTGACTACAAGCTGGACAGGGAAGACTTTTTTCAGGCATTTATTCTTTCCGACTTCTCTTTTCAACTCTGTTATGAACCTAAGGGGAAAAAGTGACTGGCATCTGAACAGACGATCACAAAAAGTAGGAACTGACTGATCCAAACCCAGGCAGTGTTTCACAGGAAAGTAATCGCACCCAGAGGATGAGATGGTAGCAAATGCTGCATTTTTAATGTATTTTTAAAATTCTCTTGGTGCAGACCTGGGTATACGTGATAAAGTCTTTGAAAAATTAATTAATGACAGTGACTACAAACTCCTAGGAGGAAACTAGCAGGTTTTCCAACTTTTTCTGGAAAGTCCTGAATGTATCATTGATGCAGGTGAAGGAAAACTGACCGATGTGACCATTTTAGGGAGCTTTTAGAAAGGGCCCTTTTCACTTCTGTCACACTAACAGATACCACTTAGTTGGGAAACCTAACAAACAAGTGAGAAGTTAGAGCCATATTTATTGGTAAGTTTTGCTCAAGGACAGAATCCCATAATAACACCTGTGGAAACATGATTCACGCAGTCCAAGCTCAGGAGCCCACTTTTTAAATTCTAAGCAGATTTCTCTTGAGAAAGGCTTCTTAGATTTCTGAAATACTCAAGTATTATAGTATTTCCTTTTAAGCACCACGTTCCTTCAATCTCCTGCCCTTTGGGAGCTCCAGGCTGCATTGTTCCACATTTTGTATGGGACTGAACACAAGGAACTTGTGAAACTGTTGACTGCACTGATTGTTTAAAATGCTGGACTGAAGAGGTACCTATGCTGTTACAGATATGTATTTGAAATGAGTACAGGCTATGCTGTGCCACCTGTGAGATCATAGAAGTAATTATTGGTATAATCTACTCCACTCAGTGTAGGAGAAACAGCAAAGCTCCTACAAGATGCTTGCAGAAATAGTAAAGTTGTCTCTACACAGAAGAGCATTACTGACTTCTTTATTAAGACCCCTTGAAAAAACGTGACTTCCAACATAAATAACTGGTATAGTACCTAGAAGAGATACAAAAGCTTGCGGCCAACATATGCAACACCTAACTGATCTACAGCAGCAACTGTTTCTTCTGAACAGTGTATAACAGAGGTATCTATTTCTGAGCTAGCTACATAGACAAAAATTGATTTCTAAGTTTCTCTGACCAAGGCAAAATGTACTTATCTACATCGGAGTTAGTATTGCAGAGATATAGGGACTTCTAAAATATGATTCATCTCATCGTTAGGCAGTAGTCAAAAATAGTTCTAATGAGCTGTACTACAAAAGTACTTACTTCCTTTCAGTGGCCATAAAGAGAGTCCAGACAACTAACTGTGATATAGTTGTCTATCTAAAATTGTCACAGACCCATCCTGTCCATGTTCCAATGCTTCACTATCAATGTGAGGCTTTCAATATGAGACAAACCTCTCTGTTCATTCTGGAGCTGAGCATTTCCACATCCCAGAACAGAGAAGAGGCACAGCAGATTTGGGCAAGTCTAGTGGAACCTAGTGGCTCTTGTGAATCCCTACGATTTTATGAGTGTGTTTCAGCCAACACAGTCCCATGACTAGTCAGGTGTCCAAAAGTCCAAGGATTCTAGAGTCAAATAACAGCAATTACCATTAGGTGGTCTCCACCTTCTCCGCTAATTCTAAGACAAGTATGATAAATTAGTTCAGGCTAGATGACTATGCTTTACTAATTAAACTTATATAAAATTAAAATCCAGGTCCAAGCCACTTGTTTAGATTGCTTTTGTCTGACCCTGCCACAAGCATCTCTTTCAGCATGTCTACAGACCCAGTCTTTAAACAACTTGAAATTAGCAGAGACAAATTACAGCTAAAGTGGTTGTTGGTAATGAGTGGGAATACAAGGTATGAGGAGGGAGCTGAGAAATGTATCAAAGGTCAGAAATTTTAGTAATCAACTAGCTTCACCTTATTTTAGTCATTCAGGTGTCCACTGCAATGTAGGTATCTAAGTAAGAAGTGATAAACTTCAGGAAAATGTAAAAGACTTTACCTGAGCTAGCAGCATGCCTCCCTTGACTTCATGTAAAGCTTCTGTAAACCACATAAAGGCCAAAATTTGAATGTCTATACTAAGTGACTTTTCCTTTAAATCACAAAATCTCAACCTAGTCTTGAACTTGGCCACTCAGCATTTTATAGAGAACCTCCCTGCCTCTCTCCATGTGCCATTTCCAAAAGCAGGCACTAACATGTTCAACATGCCTTATTGCCTATCTCAGCTTTCAGGAAAAGACTCAGGAACCTCTTCTGGCCATCTAATAAAGGCAAATAATAGAAAAATTCTGCCTCTCCATTTGAGCCTGTGGTTCCAATACTCCCTAGGAACAACCTGTGAAAACCTACTAGAGAGTCATTTCCGAGACTCTGTTTTGAAGTTGTCCCTCCACGCCTGCAGTTCTGCAACTTCGCAGGTGCTAATGGGGGGAAGCACAAAATTGAGAAACTCCCTGTAGGTGTCTTCACCTCAGATCTATCTCAGTTATTTCTGAGAATTACGAAGAAAGTTCACCACCAGGGGAATTTTCTTAAAAAACTTTTTTGGAGAAATTTCTCAGCAGCTGTAAGTGCATGGATAGTTTGTAAACAGTGAGAGCTTTACTAGAGCTATTTCACTGTTGGAATAAGATACCTGGGATGCTGGTGAACCTCTTGTCTGCTCATTACTCTGACATCACCAGCTACCTTTGAGCAAAATAATTTGAGTATGCCTTCTACTATAGAAATAGCCTGTGCACTTTTTGTTATCAAAGACCACAGAAGACACCATGACTCACTATGAGCTGTTAAAAAGGAAGATGTACACAAACCATGCTAACTTCTTTCTTCAGATGCTACAGATTTTACTTAGCACTGTTTTCTCATAGTCTGCAAACTCTCTATTCAACCTACAGCAACCAATCTTCTCCATCCGCATGGCCAAATGAAATTCATCAGGAAGAAACGCCAGGCCTGTTTTTCCACAGCACTGCTTGTGAGCTAGGGGATCTCATTATTTTCAGAATATTCATTAGAATCTCTACCTACTCTAAAAATAGTAGGATTTTTTTTTTCAGTTGAGTGACTAGTGGGCAACAGATTCATGCATATATTTGTTCCACAACACAAGATAAATGTATGTACTCAGACACCACACCTTCAAAAGGTAGTTGCCATAAATAGAGTCCATGTTACAATATGTGACATTGTCAAAGCACCAGTTAACATTCACTAATAGCAATTAACTAATTCATCTTCAGGGCAACCCTGCAAGCTAGGTAAAACTGATATAATTAACGCATGAGTAAAATGAGATTTAGGAGTTAAGTCAGTTGCCTGGGCAGAGGCCTTTGTGGTCGAGTGGATTAGACATCTGTCTCTCCAACCAAAGAAGTTGAGTCTAATCCTTTTTCTGACATTGATTTGCTGTGTGACCTTACAGAAAGTCAATTAACTTCTCTGCCTCAGCTGCCCTAGCGATAATGATGCTTACCTTCCCAGTGACACATGGGCGTTTGGAGACTGCACTGAACAATACTTTTAATGTACTCTTAAGGCGTATCAGTGGATGAGGTGAAACATTAAAGCTTCCTAGCTTTAACGTCCTTGCTGTCTTATCTAACTCCTCCTCCCCACACCAAAAATAGCTTGAGGGCAAGGAGGAATTTCTTCAAGCTAAGACCCAGCTTGTGAAAACATGGCTGGCACCAAGAAGTGCCACCAGATCCTGTTCGGCCTACAAATTTACTCAGAGTACAGGTCAGTATTAGAAATACAACGGGAGTTTGGGGAGGGACTCTTTGTCAGGGAGTGTAGTGATAGGACAAGGAGCAATGGCTTTAAACTAGAGGGTACATTTAGAGAGGGTACATTTAGATTAAAAGAGGCTTTAAAGAGCGTACATTTAGATTAGATGTAAGGAAGAAATTCTTCACTCAGAGGGTGGTGAGGCCCCGACAGAGGTTGCCCAGAGAAGCTGTGGATGCCCCATCCCTGGAGGTGTTCAAGGCCAGGCTGGATGGGGCTTTGGGCAGCCTGGTCTGGTGGGAGGTGTCCCTGCCCATGGCAGGGGGTTGGAACTGGGTGGGCTTTAAGGTCCCTTCCAACCCAAACCTTTCTGTGATTCTATGAATTTTGAATATTGCCCATGAAAGAAACTAGAAGGAAACTATGCCACGTTGCTGTGATGTGGCACACAGACTGCCCTGGCCATCCAAACCCAGCATCCCTGACTCAGAGTGGAGCCTCTTTGCAGAGCTCAGCCACAAGAGGCTGTGCCCATGTACCACCCCCACCTCCCTGGTAGCTCTAAATAACATTCCTGTGGGATGGTTTCTACAGGTAGCCTTAGTGCTAGCAGGGACACAAGCCCAGAGAGGGAGTACTTCCGTGCACGCACTGCCCGGAGCAGACCCCCTGGCCATGCTGCAGGCTTGGGCGGGCCACCTGCAAGCACGGGGGAACCATACATCTAAAATCTGGTCTGTTAGTTCATTAGCAGCTGTCCTTGAGCTTCTGTCCTCTAGCCAGCATAGCATTTCATGACATGCCATAGGGCATTTAGAGGTATTGCTTTTGCAGTTGGTGTTTGAACTGCCTGGCCAGTATCTAGGCTGGGGGTGCATGCATGTAATTTTATACCCCTTTTTCTGTATTTGACCTTGCTTTGAATTATTTCTGCAAAATATTCTGTTGCTATATATAATTCTGCCTCAGCCTGTAAAAATTCCTACACTATAATACAGCAAAACCCAGTCAAACAGGACATAAGAAATCAACATTTACCTTTATATCTGTGAGCAAGATTAACGCTCGTTCTCTTTAATATTGAAGGAAATGTCAGGGTTTTTTCCCTTTTTCCTGCTGAATTATAGCAAGCGCAGCCAGAAAAATAATAACCTGCTACTGTCTGTGATGACACACCGATGCTTCCTGGAATCCTTTCTCCTGTGCATCTGTCCTGGGCTGGCTGCTTTGTTCTGCTGTCCTGTGCTCCCCACCCATTGACCCGTTAGCATTCGTCTCTTCTCCACCCTCCTGGCTCTACCAATAATGTGTTTAACATTTGCTTTGATGCTAGTCCTTGAGGCTTTTCAAAATCCTTCTTGGAAAGTACACCATTAAAAAGAAACCCTTTGGGGAAAGACGGGGAGGAAAGCCTAAGCAGAAAGTGCATGTGTTTGTGTATAATAAACTCCTCTGTGTTTGTCTTGCTGAAAGCTTGAAGATGACTTAATGCAAACCTGCATTGCTGGAAATAGGGAATAAAGACTGTGCTCTCCTAAAATACAGCTGGGCTAATTCAATAAACTGACTTGTTGGCTGCTACTTGTGCAAACATCTGCATATTACATTACAATAAAGTACTAATGAGCTGTCAGATCAATAATACAGATATTCCCAAGGCTGAAAGATTGATGATAGCTTGTCCCTATGTATTTGCTTACTGCAGAGACCACCAGTATGGACTAACACGGGCCAAATGGCTCCATGCCAGACACTGTGGAAGAAGTTAAAGATAACCTGCAATAGCTTATAAAATTTACTCTGCAATTGTCTACTGAGTATAGCACATAGCATGAACTGAAACAGTATTCAGCCTTCCCATGCCTAAAATAAGACTTTTCAGTATTTTTCCTGTGGGTTAAAATTACCAGAACAGTAAAGAACATGTAATATCAGGAAGGACATCTTATTTTTCTTTGTTTTTCCTCTCATTTTTTCCCAGTAGACTTTGTTTAACCCTACATACAAATAATCACACTTTCTGTGCATTGCTTTTCCATTTTTAAGTTTGGAATGAAATGCATGGTTTGCCTATGTATATATTTTTTTACGTTGGATGTAAAGGAGTATGAGGTCTCTGGATCTGTATTGGCGTTGAAATAAGTTAAAGTCGCCGAGGTAAACAGACACACTTGAACTTGCAGTGACCTTGCAAAATATTGGTGGCTGTTCAGACAAAACTGGATTGCAAGATGGAAGGGAAATCAGTTCATCTTAAGTTTGGTAATTTGCTAATCATTACTGTAAACAGTGTTTTTACTTCTTAGTATGATCACAAGACAATGCATAGCCAGTATTAAACCAGTGCAGATACAGAAGATAAAGGCAAAGCTTAATCTTGGTAGGATTAGTGACTCTAAATTGGTATGACTGAAAAAAACATTGAAAAATGCTGAAGCTAGGTAGCTTCAGGGACAAGCAAAATGCCTTGCCTGGTAATTTTCAAAAGTCTTTAGAGACACTGATTGCACCTGGAACCTCTGATTTGATTACTGAAATAAAAAATGCCTACTGTAGTAGCCTCATCTGTACTTTAATTAAGAGCTTTGTATTTAAATATAACCATCTAATCCCCTGAGGTTATTTTTAAAGTAAGCTTCTGGCAAGGCACCAGTGTGGTAGATTAGAGGCTTGGAATTGAGGGAAAATCATCGTTCAGCATACAGTTTAGAATAATGTGTACATATATACAAGTATATACAAAATCATGCAATAAGATACAGGTCTGGATTTATTAAAGCCAAATGGAGAGATATTTCTTCTTTTAATGTTCTTGTTCTCTTTTAATATATGCAACGTACATATTGCACCACAGTCTGATTCATGTAAACACCATAACGGCACAATCAATCTGATATTTTCCATTGAAAGCTGCATTTTTTTTCAACAAACACAAAAACCACAGCCATCAACTTAGCTGTCTGCATCTACTACTCCATCTCACGCCAGCCACTGCATGTGGTATGGGTACATCAGCTCGCAGTTTACCAGGAAGCACACCAGCATGAGCTGCACAGCAGCAGTGACAGATGAAGCACACTCACGGCAAGCGAGCAGTGGGAAGCAGTGGGGGTGGCAGACTGGGGGTGCCAAGGAGCAGTCTTAAAAGGGGAGGGTGAAGGAAGGGTAAAAGACTCGTACAAGACACTGCAGAACATGAAAAGCCAGGTAGCAAGGGATTTTTCTGTATCTTATTTGAGGAAAGAACTTACAGCTTCCAAATTTTAATGGGCAAGCGTGTGCGTCCATGGGGAAATCTTCAAGCTGCATGGGACACTCAGCAGAGATGGTCAATCTGTGAGGAAGGAAAATAAAACCCGTCATTTTTTATCGGCACCTTCCCTTTAGGCCCTTTGCGTGTGAGTGCTGACACAAGCAAGCTTTTCCTGATGGCTCCTGGTTCCTGCTGAAAGCACAGCTGCCCCCTGCTAACCCGAACAGGAGATAAACCAGGCCGAGAACGGTGCTTGTGGGCCTTATCTAGTGCTGCTCAGCCTCACGGACCGGTTTTTGTTTATGCAGGCGGTTTCAGTAAGATCATCTTTTCTTATTTGTATGTGCAGGAACTCCTGTGCTGGAGCTTCTGCCACAGACCTCATTCTTATCTGCTTTGTGTAGGTACTGCCACGAAACCAGGAGTCTGACTCCTGAGTAAAGCACTGTCACAGACACAAAGAAACACTGACTTCTCCTATCGTAGCCACTGAAAAGGGCCTAGTAATTTAGTTCACCTTCCTCTACCCCGAATTCTCCACATACAAAAGGGGAAATACTGCCTGCCTTCTACAAAGCACGTTTGAACAAATGAAAAGTACTGTATACAAAATAAGCATTACTATATTTGTATGACAGACTGTAACAGCATCTCCCAATCTCCAAATATCTTTTTTTTTCTAAGTGAAAAAAAATCTGCCTGGCTATGTGCTTACTGCTGTGTATTGCCATAGTGAAATGAATGTTCTGGGTACTCCCACCAAGATAAGCATATAGTACTGGAGTTAGTTTCTGCGCAAATCATGTGGTATGGGGGCAGTCCACTTCGGTTTCAACATCCTGTGAAGTACTGTCAGGAAAACATGACTGGGCCATTTACCCCAGCATATTGCCTGGGGAAACAATTTTGTCCCAGACTGCCCTGACACTATGTGGGAACTCTTGAGCTATAGTGGACATACGGGAAGGAGAGGAAAAACCCTTAGAAAAAGCAGACACATCCCATGGATGTTCTGTCTGATAGGCAGATCAAGCTGAATGCAAATAAAAGTCTGAGGTAAATTTCTGAGCACTGCAATATATCAGTTATACTGATACCAAATACATCAACAGAGCCAAAGCTGAGTTTACTAGGTGTATGCAGCACATAGCACAATGAGAATCTATTTTTAATTAGGCCATTTTGATATTTTCTTGGTACAAATGGTTTGCTTGGGATGGTGAAGACACAAATCTCATTTTACATTATGAACACCCATATGCCTTTCTCACTTAACGCAGCTATCCCATCTCAGAGGCGACAGAGCAGAGACAAAGCACCAAGGACTGCCTTGTGCAGGGGTAACGCAGGGCTCTGCTGGAGGGGAGCCCTGGTTCCTCACCAAGCTGCCTCCCCGTGGGACAAATCTCTGCAAAGAAATCCACAACACCCTGCTACCAGCACGTAAAAGTACCCTTTCCTATCACAGTAGAGTCATGTAGCCAGACTGCCCAGCTATATGCACTCAGTGCTACCACACCGAAGTGTGTACTCTTGCTATGAGAACTCCTATCCAAAAGGACCATAAAGTGTGACAATCTGTCTGTGTACAGATGGCACGGCGCTTAGACAGTCCAATTCAATACAACACAATGATGCCTTACTGGGGCACTCAGGCTACATGGACAATAAATTGGGGGAAACAGCTCCACTCACTGCCAACATACAGAAATTCTGGATCTTTACCAACAGCTGGAAATGACAAAATAAGTGAACAGAAATGTAATAGTATTGTTGGGGATCATATTATGAGGATGATCTGGGAAACAGGGAGGGAAAAAGGCAAAATGCAAACAGTAATAGAAGATGATATAAAGATAATAAACCATATAAAGCAAAAAATGTCCAGCTCAGAACAGAGATAATGTATCATTTTGTAAGAACAGACAGGAAGTCTACACTATAGAAAAGAAGTAAGTGAAGCCTGAGATACCTGCCCTTAGGCAAACCTGCTCTTGGAATATATTTTTATAAAGGAAATTTCAAAATCACTAAAATATGGAGTTGTCTGCAGAGGAGACTACCCTTGGGCACCAGAGCGAGCAAAGCCAGTCACTGAGAGTGCTACATGGATGAATTTACCTATCTGGTGCTAGCAGCATCCTGTCCAGAACCTGCATGCTTTTCATAAAAATTACTTTAACAGGTACCTGAAAGGCAGCCTTCAACCCTTCCTGTGCATTGCTATATCTTCTGTATTAAGTATTGCAAATTTAATTTGCTTGATAAGTTCAGAAACCTTGCTCCAAGAGCCACAATAAAGCTGACGTTTTACTGCACTGTCTCTTTTTCTACCAATGATTCTAGTATGTTGTTTCATAGAATCACAGAATGGTTTGGGTTGGAAGGGACCTTAAAGATTGCCCAGTTCCAACCCTGCCATGGGCAGGGACACCTCCCACCAGACCAGGTTGCTCAAAGCCCCATCCAGCCTGGCCTTGAATACCTCAAGGCTGCAGCTTCACAACACTTTAATACACAATACTTCTCATCTGCAAACGTCAAAGGAAGCGATCCCTATATCCATGTTACCAACAGAGCAGCTGTGGAATCAGGAAGCTAAGTGAAGGGAGATTCAATTCAGAATCATGAATAAGACCTTCTGTTTCATCTGAATGTCCTATATATTACAACTTGCTGCCTGTATCTCTGGAAAAAAAAAAAAAAAAAAAAAAAAAAAAACCTCTTACGTGTAAAGAGGAGGACTGTCGACATTCCTGAACTGTAATTTTGGATAAGTGAAGATGAGGTGCACAGAGAATGTGACCTGGAACAGGCTGCCCTGGGAGGTTGTGGAGTCTCCTTCTCTGGAAATACTCAAGGCCCATCTGGACGCCTACCTGGGCAACCTGCTCTAGGGAACCTTCTTTGACAGGGAGGTTGGACCCGATGATCTTTTGAGGTCCCTTCCAACCCCTACAATTCTGTGATTCTGTGATTCTAGTGGAATTCAATTACCCCACAGCCCAATAAATAAATAAATAAATTTCTGCCTTTATTAAATGAAGGGGTATCAACTACAGATGGAAGGCACTTTACTGCCAGAACTTGTCTCAGAAGCTGCAATATGTCTCAGGTACCAGTGCTATTCTTGTGCCCTCTCTGAATTCCCCATCCCCCAAAAGGTAGCACATCCTTTAGGATGACACCTGGTGCTATCCCCTGGGTCTAGCCCAGGTGTAAGGAGAAACGAGTTTAGCAGCTGCAAATGCACTAGGCTACAGCCTTTCCTTTCATTGCATGGATTCTCTGAAAGATGGAGTTCCTTTCGCTGGTTATCTCTGATATCTGCATGTTTCTTTCCCTTTCCCATGTCTCCATCCTAGGGCCACTCCGAATCTGGCCATCTTGAGCAAATGAGCTGGTTATACCCCTTATGTGCTAGTCCTAGGAGCAAGCAGCTGAGCCTCTTATGTAACTTTAAAATGCTTGGTGAACACTCCCCTGGCTACCTCTTACACAGTGTGCACTACCTGATGCTGATGCAGGGTCTTGTAAAGGGGAACACAACAGAAACCTTGACTGTGCATTCTGATATATTGCATAAACGTCACCACCCTAAATTTCTGCACAGCACTCTGCATCTAAGGGTAGTCATTTTTCATTAAAGTGTGAGGACCTGAAAAACAGCACCACTGCTTGACTGTGGTCAAAATTGACTCTTGGTTCAAAGAGACTGGATTTTCTACTGCATGCAGGAAAAAAGAAGCAGCACAGCAGCCATCTCTTATGGTCTCAGGACTGGAAGCATGGGTCACTGCATAAAGATTTGCTCTTAAGTGCAGAGTACGAAGTACAAATTCAGATCATAGCTCCAGGAGTCACAAAGAAATTGGTGTCTGGGTCTTCTCCTTCAAATATCAGCTGGGGTGATATTTGCACGCTTCTTTTAGCATTGCGTCACAGGTTAGGTACCCTTTGCATATCCCATCTTACACAGCTTATTACAATACAGCTACTCCCAGCTTGCAGCTATTGTAGGAAGAGAAAGGAGGTCCTGGCATGCAAATATAAAACAGACTTTGTATAATCCGTTTGACATGGTCACTCCAGAATGACCTTACTGTGCACAGTTACCTGAGCTAGAGACAATCTCCAAACCATGGTTTTTCTGTCACAGTATAAGCACTGTTCAAACTGCGGTCCTTTCAAACAGAAGCATTTAAAAGCTTCCCTCCTCCACTATCATTCTGTCTTAATAAAAGCTCTATGGGATTAGTTTCACTCAAACAGAGTTTTTGACAAGATTATAAGTAGCTGTTAAAGGTCCATTACAATGGGAGGATGAAACCCTGATTTTACTGAAGTTAAAGGTAAAATTCTCCCTGACATCAATGGGCCTGATATTCACCCAAAATATGTAAGAAACCCTGATTACAGCTGCTGATTTATTATTAACTACAAAATTTCACTTTCATAATGCTCCAAGTACTTACACTGCTATTCAAAAGGTAATCGTTCAGCAAAACCCTATAGCATACCTTTATTACCTGAGAAAAAAAGTTGTCTACAAATTATTTCACATATTATTCATAATTGTAAATGAAAGTTTCATCAAGCCTATATTATGTATTGCCTTTACTTTAAGAACATAAAATGATCACCGATGTTCTGTTTCAACGAAGCACACTTTAGATGCATAAAATGAATATCCTTCTAAGAAATATAGCAAGACTTCACAGCAAGACATCTTCAGTCCATAAAAGTCACCTTCAAACATTTCTTCTAGAGAATTAAGCATGCTGACTCTTTCATGAGGCTATTCCTTTTTAACAGGCGAGGGAAGAAGGAGGTGTGCAATGAGAGAATAAATGCAGATGGTTGGGACCCAGTCACCCACTGGGTGTGCTACAAGGAGAGACAGGAGTTCCTTGGCAGAAGTCTTGGAGGCACAAGGCACCCTGTCCCTCGAGACACTTTTACAGGGCACTTCAGGGCTCTCCTCACTGATCTTGCAGTTGCCCGAGGCGGGCTGAAGGGCACAGTGCAGGTATTAAGGGATGGGGAGAAGAAGGACGGAGAAATTTCAGGGATGTTGCCACATATTTCTCTCAATGCAAGGAGCATCTACTCCTACTCTTGGAAAAAGAGTTGGGAGATTGAGCAAAGCTGTCATGTCTCTGGCTCCCTGGAAGTGTAGAAAACACTTTCTGGAGTATTATCTGCAGCTGCCAGGCTGCAGAGTTGACTGGTGAGGGCAGTCACCTGCTTGGAGAGCTAGCAGACAACCATGGCAACCTGCTTTTTCTTATCAGCTACTAGGTCTAGTATGCAAACAAACAAAAAATAAATAGAGAGATTTAGGGGGAGAAAGCAGAAAGACAGAGTCACCAGTGGCTTTCAGAAGTAGTTAAAGCAAGTGTTAAATAACTGAAGAGTTACTGATGAAGGTGATGCGTGGGAGTTGCGTCTTGTTGGCTCAAGGGTAATGGAGTCAGGGCGATATGAGGCTCTCCTGCCTGCCTGCCCTAGCCCCCAGACCAACTCAGTCTTCTGAGTTCCTTGCTTTTGTGCACTGCCCTTGCGTCCAATTAAAGGAAGCATTTTAATGCTTTGCTTTGGGCCTGCCTGTGCTGGCAACTGTTTACTATTGTGGGGCAAAGGCCCGAATGGATGCAGAGGAGCCAAAGCGCCCTTCCCATCATGAAGCTAGCCACAACCATTTTCCTTAGAAAAGGCAAAATGTTTACTTGAAACCCACCTCAGAACTACCTCAGCATCTCCCAGGAATGCCAAAACAGAATTAGGTGGATTCAGCCTTACCCAAGACACACCCCACCCAAAACAGCTGGCTGGTTCTCTGCAAAGAGAGACTTGACTGTTGGGACAGACTCTTTTGCTGGAGGATCTAACTCCAGAAGATTCCCCAGGTGCCTACTCTAATGGGACCTCAGCAGAACAGTTCATGCCTTGGTGGCACCTCTGGTACACACCCTTGTTCACTCACATGGATAACAGTAAAAAAGTCTTTTTTTTTTTTTTTTTTTTTTTTAACCGAATGCGTTGCTAAGTTTGTGAAATTACTCATGTAGCCTTGACTCAGAATGCATCTACTCACTCCATTCTCCCACTGGGAATGGGAACACTTTTATAACCAAACTGTTATTCCTTTCAAAGGGTTTTAAAACAAGATTTGTTTCAGACCCCAGCAGAGTACACGTGTAGTCCAGGGACCTGATGCCTCCCTATATTCCTTAAGTAAATGCATACATGTGCTAATATGAGCATCTATATCTCTATACATAGAACCATCATGGTTCTGAAGGACTTCCCTTAAAAAAAAAACTGTGGATGTGGATGATGGTGGGATACCTAACACAGTAAACAAGCATTGGGACATGGATACACATTCAGTTCTGGTACTGATGGCTGTAGGGGTCATCCTGAAACTTACCATTGGCTGGGTGACCTGTCTGCAGCACGGTTCAGGGGGAGAGAACTGATTGCTCTCAGTATTTCAAACACTACCATGCTGACAGAGCTCCATCATCGTGTTGGATAAGTGGCCAAAGGAGGATTCAAAGCCTTGTTCTGCCCCTCTTTGTGGGACATGGAGGCAGTTCTTATTTATAATGCTGTTTGTACGCTCACTTCCTTGGGATCACCATGTAAAATGACCACAGAACAGAAATTAAAGCATTGAGCTGGAGTGAGGAGATCTGCAGAAACTTCAGTCTTGGCTTATTTCTCTTTCTTAATCACTCTGCCAAGATACTACCCTTTCCCAACTTTTCTGTGTTGCAGAAATGTATTATGTTTATGTGACACTGAAATGTACTTTGGAAATGCCAAAGAGCACAGTCTATGGAAGACTAAGAACTTCAATTACCGATGTTTTTCTGAGTTGTGAATTCAGAGGCATGGTGTACTTGGCAGCAAAACTCATTTTAAGTGAACCAAATCCTTAGCATAGCTTATGCAGAAGTGCGAGAACAAGTCTTTAATTGTCTACATTAACTGTGCTGAAGATTAGGTTATCCTGAGATGGTCTGAGGTGGATGGGATTGATCTCAAAAACTGTGCCATTACAGGAATGACATCCCTGAACACAGAATACCTTGACACATCCCAAGCACACTCATTGGTGGGGGCAAGGAGAGATGTTCGGCCTCTACATACAGGACATACTTAGAAAGGTAATGAAACAAGCCATAGGGCGCTTAAATTATCTGATTTTGATGGTGATTTGGGAAGATACAGAAAGAACTGTGCGGATCGTGGGAAGATATAGATTTTTATTGTTGGGATTGGTCTATTCTCCCACGTGCCTGGTGATAGGATGAGGGGGAATGGGCTAAAGTTGCGCCAGGGGAGGTTTATGTTGGATATTAGGAAGAACTTCTTTACGGAAAGGGTTGTTAGGCATTGGAATGGGCTGCCCAGGGAAGTGGTTGAGTCACCATCCCTGGAGGTATTTAAAAGACATTTAGATGTAGAGTTTAGTGATATGGTTTAGTGTAGGACTTGTTAGTGTTAGGTCAGAGGTTGGACTAGATGATCTTGAAGGTCTCTTCCAACCTAAATGATTCCGTGAATCACATTTCCAACTCCTGGCAAAAGTTTATAGTAGGGGTAATACCTTTTCATTTTACAGTATTTAATCAATATGGATAAAAACAATGAATGGAGCATTGAATTTATGCTTATGTATCCTTGCCATGCAAGTCCAAGAGCAAAATAACTCTCTCTGAAATAAATTTATTTTTATCAGATTAACTGGTGCAGTCAAAAAAACCCAAGCTTTTGGGCAGTTAAGACCTTCTTTAGGTTCTCTGCCTACAAACCTTACTTTCCTAGAGAAACTTTAGACCAATATGGCTATACCATAAATGCTATACACAAAATGCATAGTGCAGTATCACATCTAGTTGATAGTTTCATTTAAAAGTCTCTCCAAGTGCTACTCCTTTCTGGTCCCTTATACATGATGAATACTCCTTGACACCCAATGAAGACAGCCTTCAAATCTCTCCCCTTTAGTGTCTTCTATTTTTACTTAATTCTTTAATTAAAAAAAAAAAAAATCTAGCTGGTACTAGCAATACCAATAGCTCATGCCATTTTTGATATAGGTAAAATGGGAAACAACATCTCAACCAACCCACACTTCACTATACCGTGCCACATATTGTCCCAAGTCCACACGTTACATGTCTCTACCATGATCACCTAACCAGCATGGCCCTTTGGTGGCATGTTCAGCCATGTGCCAACTGCAAGAAATATAATTGTTCTCACAGCGTGGTGTAAGGCTGAACTACGGGCTTCTCTTTAGCTCACAAGAGAAGACCATCCCAGCTGTTGGCAGAACCAGCCAGTGACAGCAGTGTCCGGTGTCACACAAGGGGTCGCCTGAACCTTGCTTTCAGTGGGAGAAGACCGAAGTACACGAGCAACAAGGGAGCGCAGAAAGCTCCAGGCTCCAGCACATGCCATAGGAAATGGAGGCTAAGGACTGTGATGGATGCAGCACAATGCACCTGCCCTCCAGTTTTGATGCTGCCAATTAAACAATGTGATCAGCGCAGATTTTCTGACTGGCCAAAGGGGCTTTTGTTCCTCCATTTCTATCTGTCAATATGGCACACATCCCCCCCTTGGACGAGCGCCATTTGGCTGCACAGCCATCCTTCCTCCCAGTTCATACAGCCTTTAAATTTGTACAGATAGGCACAAAACCACATGCAGAATTTCCTATAGAACAAAAAAAAATAATTAAAGTAAAATGGATTTAGAAAGTAATAAGGGGTGGGGGGAACCAGATGGACAGTACCAGCTTGGACTCTTACATCAAGACTGGGATGCACATGGTAGGATGGGTAGAAGGGTTTTTCGTTTGGCAGCCCTAAACACAAAGCTGAAATCCTTGATTATTTTCCATGGTTCGGATGAACGATCTAGAGTTCCAAAACATTACATTACAGTTTCCTTTCAGCAACACACATTTAACCCCAGGCTCCTCTTATTCACTTCACATTTCTATGTCCACCTCCCAGGCCCCTCTCATCAAGATCTCCTGCCTTCTGAGTATGTTCCTCCACACTTCTGTGTGAAAGGGGCACACATCAAGTGATTTGATGATCTGCTCTTTCGCGTGGAAACACGTGATCTTTACCCTGCTCCTTCACACAGAAGCACATGCATATGCATGTACACATACACCACAGTAAAAGGCCAGCTCAGTGACACCTTCAGAAGTGACAGTAAAGCAAGAGCAGATAAAATGGGTAAAAGACATAATTCTACCATGTTCCAGCATTGGACTTTGCAAATGTAGAGATGGCATTTTGAGTTTTATTGATGATGCAATCAATTTGCATAGTTAATGTTTTTAAGATGCACAGTTAGTGGCAAAAACATAGTAGGTGTTTATTATTTTGACTGAAGAGTGTTTCTTTATTTTCCTGACCTTTTAGATGAATCTCTAAGCCAGAACACAGCATTTTTACATGGACAAGACATGTGACAAGTTAATTAGCCACTGAAGAGAAGACTGTGGAGCAATCAGACATCCTTATGAAGTCTGAACTGAGCTTTCTAAATAACCCAGGGTGTTATCTCCCATTCTGGTCTCCGAGTTTCCTAGCTCAAATTCCTGACAGGAGTATACAAAGGGAAGGCCACCCTTACTTGCAGAAATTCCTCCTAGGTTTTTACATTGGTTGTAGTGCATATAATGGACACAATCTCTGGACTTTAGCTAGAACCTGGTGAAAAAGAGTTGCTTTGTAATTTAGAGCAACTGGATAGAAACAACAGTTTGGAAAAATTTGAATTATATAAATATGACTGTAAGATATATATTTGTGTATATATATAAATTTTAGTTTAACAGTAGCGAACAGAGTAGTCCAGCTGAACAACATCATAAGATATGTTAACATTATAAGACCTCTTAGAAAGTAGCTGAGATCTCCAAAGGCAATGTCTTAAGAGCAGGCAACTTGCTGCCAGTGCTACAGACTACTGGTTAAATGGTTAAATGACAGACAAACCATATGTATTTCTTCATCCAGACTGCCATACCAGGACACTTTCCTGTAGAAAGACCTGAAGAAGGCAAGTGGAAAGGAAAGGAATGGGACAACAAAGACTATTCCTACCCAAAAAGAAACTAGGAACCAGCCCATTGCATGACTTTACTCCACTATACATGTTAGCAATTTGATGAAACCTTTAGAGAAGGGCAAATTACCATGAATTTCCTACAGTGTAATAACATGCTTGTGTTATAACATGTTTTAGGAGTAAATTCTCATTCCACCATAATGTGTTCATCTGCTCACATGCTTCTGAAGCATGTTAAAGCAGCATGTTAGACCTCAGATGCCTACACCGCAACCTGTATCACTTCCCATTTATTTCCAAGTGACCATCAGTAACAAGTGTTCTCCTCAAAATCCTTCCACACCCATTTCCTGCAAAACCATATCCCATGCAAGCCTTCAAAGGCATCTTCTCGATCCCCAGCTCTTGGCTCAGACATGGGTTCCTGACCCGCACCAGCACCTAGCTAGCCTCTGGCATCCCTCACCACACAGCCCTTTCCTCACCAACAAAATTCTTACCTAATAGACACCACAAAGGTTCTTCCCTTCATCAAAACTACCAAAGGCAGGATTGCAATTTATAGGGGTTTCTTTTAGTCTTCCTACGATGCATTGTATTCCCTCCTACACCCACCTAGACAAAAGTGGAGCAGTGAACTTAATTTAAGTGCGCTCACAAGTGCTGCATTTACACAGCCTTGGGTTTTATGTTGCACTGAAAGGAAACTGTGAAAGTCCTCCACAACACTGCTGGAGGGCCAGCTGCTACCTAGAACATTCCACAGCCTTTAGTGGCTTGCACACCAGCAATCTCCAGTCTACATGAGTATGGGGGTGGAAAACCCCTATGGAAGTAAGTAAATGGAATAGGATTCGTGTGACTAATCGTTTACACCAATTGCAACAGTAGCATCCCTAGGTTCCTCTTTCTGCCATTGTGAAAAAAAATAACAGGAACCCCCTTAAGCATAAGTGGAGAGAAATAAGCATCCTTCATACTGAAGTAGACACCTACAATAATGCAGACAACCAACTTCTTAAAATATTCCCTCCCTTGAACTGGGAGCAATTATGAGCCGAGAGGCTCAGCTGCAGCCATCAGCGTTACAGATGAATGAAATTAGCTGAGGTGAATCCCACCCATACGGCCTGGTGTACTCCACCACTGTGTATTACAGATCACTCATTGGCAGGCTACTGTTTCAGCACAAGCATAAATGTACTTCAGGGGATGGTATTTCCAATTAGGCAGATGAAGATTTTAATTTCAGTTTAAGTGAACCGACTAGGGAGTTCACTGCAATGTTTTGCTCCCCTGGTGATAAAAATAAATAGAGTAGCCAAAACAATTCTTCAACATCTAAGAGGTACTTCTGAAGCCCTGAACAGAACCTGGGACATGTCCACACGTTTGGGCAGAGAGAGAGTCACCAATGCAGCTGTGCTTTCCTGCTAGCAGCAGCAAACGGTACTTGGCCTAGTTCATTTTTATAAAATGGGAACATGACTGAAATTGTACCGTCTCGCCCCAAAGAAAGATAGGTCTGCGTCGGTGCTCAGAGCAGAGCTGAAACTAAAGTTGGATCTTTTGTAACCCCTCAAAGTCCAGCCAAACATCTCCCTCATCCAAAGATGGGCTGGCCCTGGTTTGGGTTTTGTCTTTTAATCAATTTTACCCTTGCTGTGAGAGTTCCTGTCTTTGTGATGGAGATCTCTGCAGGGCTCTGCCCACTTTTATTACCAGCAGAATAGGCTATTGTCATGCACTCCACATAGGGACTATATTTGGGCAGGTAATAATTGCCGTTTTTGAATGTATTACACCACAGTCTCCTCTGATGCCTTTCCCTCCATGTGGGTAATTCCAGCTCTGGATTTTTCAAAACAACAAATCTCAGTTCCTTAAAGGACAACTTTTGAGAAATGGGGCAACATGCAATAAAATCAAGAGAAACTGGAACTGATAGGCCTGGTGTTAAAACAAGAATCCTGCTAATACGCTGCCCTCAGGGAAGGACCCTTCACTTTGTATATCCCTATTTTCTCTTGCTCTGTCAAAATCTGAATTGATGAAAAGCAGCTGAGAGTCCTTGGCACCACAGCAGTTTTTCACCACTCTGTAAGATGCAGCCCAAAGTGAAAGAAATTATTAATTTTTTTTTCTTCCAGCTTCAGGCTTTTTGAAGCTTGAATATGAAAGAAGAGGCAGCAAGTCTTTAACACGGTGAAAGGAAATGTGTGTTTGTATGGTTTGATAGCTCCTAATTAGTTTTGTAATATTTATACAATGCCCAAAGCATTGCCAGATCCTTTTCTGTAAAAATAAATGGATGCATAAATGAAATCTTCCCTCTGAAATGAGAACAACACACACAAATTGAACAGAAATGTTCTCATCTAGATAGCTGGCTGATTGAAAATTAACATCTCTTTTTAAAGTGTAAATTTGCTGGTCACTCCTCACTCAGGGCCACGCAAGCAAATCTGCATCTGGGAAAGGGCGCCTTCTGGCACTGTCAGCACTTGCATACCCACACATTTCTCATAGAATAATTTTCCTTTAAAAAACAACAACAAAAAAAAAAAAAACAACAACAAAAGAACAAGCAAACAAAACCTGGCTTTCCCAGTGGAAGCCTTGAAAACATCACTGAGTCTTCAAGTTAATTGGCTTTATTGTCAATAGCTCTACAGTCTGAAATGGCTATCTTGCTAATGAAGTGTTTCATATAGGAGCAGACCGTGTGCTAACATGCACCCAGAACACATGTACACTTGCATGTGCAATTTTAACGCTCAGTGCTAATGTAAGAAACAGTATTTCCAGCGTAGTGAAGCCTGTGAAACGTTTCCAGAGCACCCAGCAGCGTGGTGATGCTGCCATCAAGTGGACGGCCGATCTACACTTTGCGGAACTGTAAATGTCTTCCATGAACGAACTGTAAAGATAACTGTATTTTGGGCCTGTGCGAAAGATTTTGGAGTTTCTTAACAATGTACTGACAAACGTCTTCAGCTCCCAAGCTGATACAAGATGTGCTTGCAGGTTAATGCTGCAGGTTTAACTGTAAACACTCTCAGATTCTCTGGCAACCTTCAGTTGCCATAATAATATGGGGGAAATTTGTGCTTCACATATATGACCAGGTGATATATAAAATCCCAAATTCCAGCAGATGTCTGGCTACCCAGAGGTAGGAAAGGTGGTATGGGGGTCCCTTCAAAATGTGATGACACAAAAAGATTGGTCAGTACATATAAGCTGTGAGAAAACCATCCAAAACAAAAGTTCAGGTACGGTCCAAAAGTCTAGCTCTTGAGCGTGCTCTACCTCATATATTTTCTGGCAGTAAAGGCAGTCTGGTAGCACTTTTCCAGCACTCTACAGCAAAGTTTATCAAAGCTTTTATCTTTATATAGATATTCCCCATTGAGTAAAAAAAGGCTGCTCACTGAGACATTTGAGTTCTATTAGCCTGAACAGGCTACTTGAATCACTGTCCTTGAAATAGAGTAGTTTTAAGGAACAAATGAGCTTTATGCTTTTTACAGCATTTATTTCTTAACTAAGATATACCAAATATTTTTAAGTATTTGAAGGGAAAAAAAATCTTTTTTTTCCCTCCATTTACAAAGATATTTCTATACAGATAGGTGAAATATGAAGCACATTTACTAGTGCTTTTTACCACAACGCTATTACTGAAAATAAATAAATAAATAATAAAAATGGAGCTGCAGACAATGCTCCCCTCTAGGGGCAGAAAAGGAATTTGCAACACTCACTTCAGCAGCGTATCATTTGTAAACCACATTAGCGAAATAAAACAAGTAAGGCCCACCAAATCAAAGCCCATCGGAATTATTAAGCTATACCCTACAGAGAATATTGCTGCCTACAAAATCTATCTAAAGAGCACATTGTGTTCTTATATTCAGGCAGAAGAGTTTTAATAATGCACATTATAGAAGCCTATTTATTACATTTTCCCAGCAAAATATATCCCATCAACTTCCAACCCAGACAACATATCATCAAACGCAATATGCAAAGAAATCTTTTTTTCTTTGTAAGTAAACACATTTATCATGAAAATATATGTACTGACAAGTGCTAAAGCTGGAAGTTTGCTCCGCTGATCAAACTGGGTATATTTGGAAGTCAGATAAGATGGAAGGTCAGCATTGGCTCAGCTGCTTTCCTCCTCTTCATTCAGGCAGCCAGATGCAAGGTTGCAAAAGCAATTCCGGCATCGCTGTCAATGACAGAGGGTCCGATCCTCCCTGCACAGATTACTCCTACGTACAGTCTGGGAAGCTCGCAATTCCTCCTTGGAAACAAGGGGAACGCAGAGCTAACTGAGGGCTGTCTCCGCAACCCCATATCCTGAGGACCAAGCAAGCCTGGTGGGAGCTGCAGGACATGAGGTGCATGCCCCAGCTGGGACCCAGTACCTCCAACCAGCACACCATCACCAGGACGAGAATCTTTGCCCCCAAAAATCTCCATGGTGCCTATCTTCTTGGGGAAAGCCTCACTGGGTAGTGCTGATGAGCTGGTACCTCTGTGGGGACTTGTGCAGGGCTGGTAGTGGCTTGAGGGGGCTGAGTGAAGGTCATAGACACCATGGTATGGATAAGGATGGGCTTCTCCAACCACCTCTTGGCACTGCATCCACTGCTCCCACTGGTGAAGCACCCATCCTGAAAGACTGCGACCCCTGAGGTAGCACAGCTCTGTGCACCTTACAAAAGCAGTCCCCCGACTTGGGCTTGAACAGAACAGGATATACGCTCTTTTATTTTTAAAGTTATTACTTGCAATAGTGGAAAGAAAGCTATTTTAAAAGCTTTGCGCTCCATTTCTTATCACATACACCATGGTTAGTGGGAATTTATTTCCACACACATGCGCACCCCCACACAATACTCTACCAAAAAAAAAAAAAAAAAGTTACATTTTTTTAGGCTACAAATGCATTCTGTGTCTTTCTGTAGCCTATAAATACATCAATTCCAAAGAGCCTTAGCCTAATGTTTTCAGAGAGTGAGTATCCATCCCACCTAACTGCACAAGTGCCTCCCAGAGGTGTAAGTAAGGCTGCTACTGAAGTCCTCCCTCGTCACTGCTGCTGTCATCCAGGCTGTGCACCCAGGTTTCTTTTCTATGAATACCAGGGGAAAAGACATGGAGGGGGTGATGATAAAGTCTGGGTCAAGCCCTAATTGCCTAACAAATCAGTGTTCTGCTGCGTTTCTTTAACACTGCAGAACCCAGGGCTTTCCCCCCCAAAAAATCATACCAGCTGCAAATTCGGCACACTGTATAATGTTTTGCTCCGAGTTGACTGCTAGCCTGCTCTGGGCTTCACCGACACAAGTAATTTACACAGATCATCAGGAATCTCTTCTGTGGCAGCCCCTGGTGTTGTACTAGGGCAGTCCTGGCAAGGCTGGCTTTAAGGCCAGCATTAGCTATAGCTATTTTCACTTTCATCCATCTAAACATGTATGTGTTTATCCTCACATTGTTTCAGGAGTTTATTATTGCTGTGAGCAATAACTTGGCAAAAAAAATGTGAGAAAGAACAGTGATACATATAGCCACAGAGAAAATCAGGGGAAATGAGGTTCTTTTCCTTTGTGATTACCTCTATCACGTCTAAGCCTTTTCAGCACTAGAGCAGTTACAACAGTGACGGTCTAAAGCTGTAAGACATATATAAGGATACCTTACCTCTCCTAAATCTCATTTCCTCTTTTCCTGTCAAGACAAGGGATTTAAGGCTAGAGTCAAATAATAAATAAATAAATCAGGACAACAACACCTGAAATAAAACTGGGGATGCTCTAGGTACCTGCATACAGAAGGATAATACCCCAAGCCCCGACAAGCCCAGACAGAGAGAGCTTGGGGCTCCCATAGAGCCAGCCCAACAGAGCCAGACACAGCAGGACAGGAGCACTCAGATTTGTTGAAAACCCCCATTTCAAGGCACTTCAGCACTTAATGCCATGCCCCCAGCCTCTTTGATGGGTCTCAGACGTCACTACACGCTCATATAAGACAAGCTTAGAATAGTTTTTTTCTTTCATCTCTTTTCAAGTGTTGTCCGTATGACTACACTTTCAGAGAAAGCCCTGTTGAAGATACACAGCAGTCTTAATTATTACAGCCTAATTACTTTTAATGAGCAAATCACTGTACACTGATTTGGGATTTGGCCTGAGAAGAACTTCAGACAATCCTCTAATGTTACTGATACTATATCTAATATCTAGGTTATGCAATAATGAATCTTGACAGTATCCTCTAATCAGATGAGGAGCACAACCCTGAAGAACTCAGATGCTGATTTGCTTCTATGCCAGTGTAATGCACCAGCTTTGTTTTCAGGAAAATACTTGCTAAAACAGCTCCACAGTGCTTCTAACATACATTGTTTATCCCTACAGTGATTCACCTTTTAGCACAATTAGCGAAATTGAAAAAGTAATAACAAAAGCTTCGAGGGTTCAGGATGTACTGCCCGAGAACAAGATGCCAGTCTCTGGCCTTTGGGATGGTTCTCCTGCAATCAGCACTGCAGCTGCAAACACAAATAGTAAGAGAGAACAGATCTTCACCAAAAAAAAAAAAGCTGGACTGAATCATCAAATCTGTTGAGAATATGCCTTCCATTTAATCAAAGGAAATATTTAAGCACCAGCAGTATTCAGAAGCCACAAATTAATTGGTACTTGGAGGCAGTGATTATGTTTTCCACTTTTCTTGATATTCACACAAATATGTGTGAAGGACTGGTTGCCTGGCTCTACTATGTGTGGGGGAAGTGGCATGCCCCACCAGTACTTGCAGAGCTAGTTGGGAAACCGCAACAGGAGAAATGAATCCAGGTTATTACCTCATGGTATACAGCAGGGTGCCGTCGTCCTCGAGGCGCAGAAGTTTGTTTGGGGTTGTCATGTTGTGAGCAATAGACTTTTTGCCATTGTGGAAAAAAGTGTCTGGTGTCCAAATCTTGCTGGCGAGCAGATTGTTAAGGGGGAGGCGCTGCATAGGACCTTTGAATCGAAGTCTTTCATCTTTCCAGCTTTGTCGGAAAAAAACATCAATGGTGTATTCCTGGCACAAAGAAACAACCGGGTCATGGCAGGGTCAGAACAGCAGTGATGGTTCTGAAAAGGGCTTTAGCCCAGTAAATACAACCGAGTTGGGAGCCACATGTGGGAACTTACCATCTCTGTGTCTGACACGGGACCAAAACTGGTAACATAGATGTCTGTTTTCACCTGTGTTATTCTCTCTGTAATAAATATAGGCTCTGAGTCAGTAATTGCTTTAAGATGCAATTCGTGCTTCTGATGCATTTCTCTTTTAACAACTTCTGAATCACTCCAAGATCCCCAAAAGATTAAAATTAAGAAGACATTTGAGGAGGAATTTCTTCCACGATCAAATGCAAACATCGACCTTTGAGAGCCCGGGCTCTCTGCTTATGATCAGTGGAAAGAAACAGGCCCTTCAAAGGTGCAATTCCCCTGAATGACAGCTTTCAATGCCTGCCACAGGATGAAACGAAGTGTGCCTTGGAAAGGCCTATTTCCCTCTGCTGAAATGGGTGATTTGCTCAATGGCAGACATCTACATTATAGATGTCCAAAGCTAGGTGAAATTAATTCCACCCTCAGGACTCTTAGGTCTTGCTGGCATCTTTTCAAACCCAGGACTAATTTAATTTAAGAGCAGAAATTTCAGAACTTCGTTATGTAAGATAGGAGCATCGAGCCCTATTTTCAAGTATCTCTGTGTAAAGTGAGAGGAGAAGGAGAGAAAGGAACGAAAGCAATGTGTTGGTCTCACAAGAGGAAGCGGTGGGGGTAGCCAGATTAAAAAAGGGCCAGGAAGAAACATAACAGATGGTTTACACATGGGAAGAAGATGAGAGAAATCTGGGGGAAAGAGAGCTGAGGGAGGGCTCAACAAGGTTAGGATGGCAAGTAACTATTCACATGTTACGGTTTTAAAATAGCTGCTGTAGAGGTTATCGAAATGACATATCAATAGAGATTTGCTGTAGCTGTCTAAATACGGATGGTTTGAGGTTCTGTTTTTAACAGATTTTTGTCGCTGGCATAATTTTATACATGCTGACCAGCTAAGGAACCCTGCAGCAACCTGCTAGCACCCTGTCTCGCTCACCTTAAAAGAGAGAAAAGGAACCCAAAATGCATTCAACTACAGAAAGCATGCATCATGCTTGCTTTCCTCATCCAACCTCAAAGGGCTGATGACTGAAATAAAAGGATGTCAGTGACCCCTGTACGCAGCCCTGCTTGCCAGGAGACAAGTCTGTTTTCTGGGCTACGTTTAGTTAATGAAACACCTCTCTCTCATCGAGGCTGCACCAAGAGCAGGCGCCCATACGTGAGGGTGGCAGGGGTCACTGTGTGGGACCATCGCCCACGTGGTTCACCGGCCACAGCCAACATGTTATTCTACCTCCCAGTCCCGGGCGCAGTCGGTTGTCATAGCCATCCAGCAGACCATCCAAGATCCTGGTGAATATGGTAATGTTATCATTGGCGTCCTCTTTTCCTGGTGCTGTCGGCGTTTGCGAGAATCTATTTCATGCAAAAGAAAAGAAACACATCAAAAGCTGCGTCAACTGCAAGGGACCTCAAGGAAACATCAAGACGAGAGCCTCTGAGCTTCCTGCCCTCTCCCCTCCCATTTCACCTGCTCCTGGTTTTTCCCAGGGTTAGTTCTTCAGTCTCAGGAAACTGTGTCAGCTCATGGCGGGGCTGGAAGAGCAGCACGGGTTTTCCTGGAGACTCTCCCTCAAGTCTGCCTGAAGGTACTCTTTAATCCTTACATGCCAAACAGCTTCTAGTTTCCACATGTTACGTAACTTATCCCCAAAACAAAGGACAAATTCTAACCTCATTTGAGGATTACGAACTCCCACAGATATCACTGGGGTACCTGAAAGGAATACTGCAACACCAAGACAACAGTTCTTCACGCCTCCTCTCTATTCTGCATAAATTAGCCCCCACATACCTTGTAGTATGCAAATAACAACAACATGTAGTGGGCTTTGCTCCACATATTTGCAACAGATTTTTTTTTTCTGCATTCAGTTTGAACTTTTTTTTTTCAGTGAGTTATGGACAGATGCATTTCAGACAGAGTCCTTCAAGCCAGCAAAATATCAATGATTTTTTATTTTAAACTTGTCTGCTCAGGTACCCAAAGCTCAGACCTACAAAGCTGGCTTACATAGAAGCACCTACAAGGATTCCCCAGCTTACAGCACAACTAAAACTTGCATTTTAAAATCCATTTCATTTTAATTTAAAGACACTCAGGAGAATCCCCTTCCTACTAATGCCTTTGCTTACCTCAAGAACAGATAAAAGACACGTAAGTTTATCCATAAACAGGCTTCACTTGCAGCAAGCAATAAGACCCTCTTAAGATGGCAAGTTTTCTCAGACTAGGTGTGTATTTAGAATTAAATCTCTGCTGAAACCGCCAAAAAATGCTTCATCTGTGAAAGAGGGCACATCACCCCACTGGTAGCCATACCCTACCTTATGCACCCTACTGAGGTACTCTTACACTCTGTCAACCTGACCTCGATGTGAACTAGTGACCCAGAGATAAAAAAGATAATAATCTTTGTTTATTTATTATCAATCCACAGGGAAATAAATCTGCAAATAAACAGAGACTCTCCAAGCACTCCTCTGAATGGATTGCCTTGCAGAATGCCTGTAAAATATGCATGATACTTACCTAGCAGAACAAGATTTATAAGAAAGATAAGGGACCTCAACTTGTACCTCCACAAGGTTTACACTAATGTGACCTTGCTGACACCCATGCACTCAGCCTGGGCACAGCCTGGAAGTTTTTGGGACACAAGACGAGCTGCTGGTGGCCACATAACCCCCCGCCACTAGTCAGACCCAGATTTGAGGACCCACTGTCCTGTGTCTGTCCCCACTACATCTTGTGTGCCTCTGCTGGAAAAAGAAAGTTTTGCAGAGCCTCTCAGGAAAGGGAGCAAGGCCAGGCTGGTCTGATTCCCAGAAATGCTGAAGCACATGGAAACTCTTGGCCAAGAGTGGCTCCTCACAGCATGAGTGAGGTTGGCAATGCTGCCACCCTCAACAAGCTCATCACGGGGAGAGCCCAAAGCCACCATAAAAGGACATTCCCTTTGCTGCAGGCAGATGTGCATCTGTGAATCTCACCCATTTTTTAGGCTGTCCCATCTCTCCGTGGTCTGAAGATCAAACTAATCACCAGTTTTCTCTGCTATGCAACAGCATTGCAGACATGTTTGAATAAAATGATATGCAGTTAATTCAGTGGATGCAAACTGATCAAAGAAACATTATACATCCTTGCACGCTGGGCCATTCAAAACAAAAGAATGGCCCCAAAGAATGGTGGTATATTTTTTTGTCAATCATATCCAAATGGATTCACTGTTTAGTAAAGGTGTTACATACATGTGGCAGCTTAACAAAAAGGGGCAGGAGATGGAAGTCACACAGGTTCTTCCTATGCAGCTATCATAATTAAAGCTTTGGTAAAAGCACTACTTAAAGCTTTTCTCAGTTTCTCTTTAGCCCGTTTTCTTGAGAAAGACACCCGCATCGTGCTGTCTGCCTGTTCCACCGTATCAACATAGGAATACTTTTCCATTTTCCAATCCATCTGACAAAGAAGTGGAGAGATCAAACTTCATTTTGTTCCCACAAGTTTCATGAGAAGCAGTGACTAGACAAGGGGAGAGAGATCTAAATTAGTGCCTCATTAAGTAAAAATGTGAGGTCAGCAGCCGCCTATTCCCTCTGGCTCGCTGACTGGGCCAGTCAGCATGCATGTAACTCAAAAACAGCCTCAGCAAAACTAGCCCACCTCCTCCCTGCTAATTAAGAGATACGGAGGAGACTTGCAGGGTGATTAGGAAAGATACTGGGAGAAACGGACTGCAGAGGTAAAATGTAGGTATTGCAATGGGAGATGGGAACAAGGGATGCCAAATGTGGAACCTGGGTAATTGTAAAAGTACGGTGCCGAGGACACAGCACACAGAGCTTCACTAGTTTCTCTGCTCTTGAAAAAAGCTTGTTATTTTTAGTGCTTACGTCTGAATTCAAAGCCAATTGAACTCAGAGGAAAGATTCCCATTGAACTATTTTTGGGGAGATGGGACAAAATATATCTAGTTCTCATAAACTCTCTTCTGCATCTAACATGAGTAATTGATGTTGCTTCTTTCTATCTTGGCTACACACATCTTTCCCCAGAACATTATACACACCCCAAATACTGAAATACTTGTATAGCCCCACAAGCAAAGCTAATTAATAGATGACAAAGAAGGGGAAATGACTACCATGAAGACTCATAAAAAGTCGGCACCTCATCTGCAAAACAGCAATCCAATTTAGATTTGGCAGATCACTTCACCCAACAAAGATGGCATCTGATGCTGAATTTCAGAGAAATGTCAGTATTATGTGAAGTTGCGTCTGTACATGGATTACTGTTTGCCATTAATGCAAATGTTATTTTTTATTTCATAGAAAAGTTAGGGTTTTGTTTGCATTTCTGAGGTTGCAGGTAAAATAGCAATTCACTTTTTCGGTTTAAGTGCTGAGGTTGTCTTTTACAACATCAGAGCTTTAAGACTGGACTGGCAAAGTTGCATGCATTGTTGTCTATTAGATACTATAGCTGTATGAATGGTGAGAAAAGAGGTGATATCCTGAACCAGTTGTTTCCACACATGTAAAGGTTAGGTTTTATCAGCAAATTAGTAGGTAAGCACATTATTGTCTTGCTGCAATCAAAAATGTTTTTGAAAGAGACATTTTCAGTTATGGAATATAAATAAACCTTGAAAAGAACCTCAGGAGATGCTAAGAAAATTCAAAGATAATTAGATTTAAAGCTCATTATTGAACATAAACTAAACCAACCAGGAATACTTCTCATTATATTTATTTAATACTGCAATTTCATGGTGACTCAAAAAATCAGAAGCTACAGAAAAGGCCATCAGTGTAAAATCTAATAACTCTCTGAAGATGCTCATCTACCTCTTCTGATGAGTTCATCGCTTACCACTTTAAACATCATCTTTTTTGCTATCTAGTCAAAATCGTGACATGTTCTATTCATAGCTCTGTTGTAATAAGAGGAAAATGTATTGTAGATATTTCATGATTTTCTTGAAACTTTAAAAAAAAAAAAAGTAAGACACACTAGAAAAATAACTGAGGAATATCTTGCAATTTAAAACTGTTTTTTTTTTTCTCTCTCTCTTAAAGTAAAGTTTCCAAGAACTTGCTTTAATAGGATTGGGAATTATACGAGAACTTGAGACAAATTAACAGTTTGTGGAGAAGACAGTGGAGAATGCATTTGCACACTTCTGGATACTGTCAGCTGGCCAGATATCAAAGGAAATAAATATACTTTTCTGAGCAGGCTTCTTCCCATCCCTTTCTTACAGATTCTTCAGATCTAAAAACGCTGATATTTTGTGAATTTGAGCCCTGAAAATTCAATTCTTTCACAACAGATTAGGATACGGGAAAGAGATGGCAGAAAATACTGAAACAGTCCTTGCAGATGTTTTAGGAATAATTTCATTATTTTATTTACAAGGAGCAGTATTTCACTACCTGCTGGGAATAGGCAATTTATGAGCAGTGTGATAAAAGCCTGCATCCCACAGGGCAGTATCCTATCACCCTCACCCTTCTTACCCCTTAATGTCCATTTCAGCATCCTGAGCTTTTCCCTGAGGTGTTACACACCTCCCAGTACACCCCGTTTCCCCCAGCTGCTGAAATGCAGGCTGGCAGAAAGGCAACACGTGTGGGATGACCTGCAGGTAGCACCTGCTATCTGGCCAGTCAGCCCAACATTGGCAAAATGGTGATGCTCAGCAGAGGGATGAACCTCTGCCTGCCTCCCCCGAGCAGCAACTCCCTTGCTTTTCCAGTTGTGGGAACTGGCTGGCGGGTTTGCAAATCTATCTGGAGCCACGGAGCAGGAAAGGAACACAGGATACAGAAAAAAAAAAAAAAAAAAAAAAAAAAAAAAAAGAGCATGACCATGTAAGCATATGATAATATTCAGAAAATGAGTCTTAAAAATCCTAGGAAGAAATCCCCAGCATCTGTGACTACTCAGAAAGGCATAACCCATCAGAACAAACTGCTCAGGGTTGCAGAGACGAACTTGAAGCAAATGCCACAGCCTGAAGGAGAGGTATGTTTAGACTAAATAGCAGGATTATGTTCTCAGTGATAAGGACAGTGAGCTAGTGGGAAAGTATGTGAAACTACAGACCCGCTGCAGAGCGAATTCTCACCGCGCACGGAAAAGTGTTGCGTTGGCTAGAGCTACGTTTAATTGGGATCTTCTGTTTCCCGTGTTTCTACTATTATAAATATTATTAGCAGATGGTGACTGAACTGTGGTTACACCAACAACATCCGTCCCTGCTGGTTTAGGCTCTCGGACAGATTTCTGAAATCGCATGCCTAAAACGCAAGCGTGCACAGGGACTGTCATCAGCTTGTCCCCAAAAATGTCCCCACATGCAGCCTGGGGCTTGTAAAAATGAGCCAAGGCACAGTGATGCTGGTCAGCATGCGGCTGATCATGTGCCACCTTGTCCTTGGGACATCTCCTTGCTAACCAGCAGCCTGTCACCCATCCTCAGGGCTGGGAAGGGCAAGATACTCAGCAGTGCCCCAGCACCCACAGCATCTGCCAGGACAGGACCTTGCACAAACTGATTTCCTCCCCATGGGATGCATGACCCCACGAGTTCTACCTCACTACGTTGGTCTTGCAGGGCATCAGTCTGAAGGGGGTGGAATCCAAACAATTTTGAATTTCCACCAACCTGCTGCCAGGAGAGCACCCACTTTCTGCCTGCTTTTGACAGCCTGATCCTTCAGACCTTGCAGGCACGAAACTGTGACTGAATTCAGTGCAACCCTTCACGTAAAACAGATGGAAGGAATCAGACTCCCGTCTCATCTGAAAACACTCCATACAGTTATATTTGATATCTAATTATTGTCTAACCCTAATGTGCTCTAACTTTTGTTTAGCCCTGAAGTGGTCAGCCAGTTGGACTAGATGATCATTGTAGGTGCCTTCCAACTGAACTATTCTACTCTACTCTACTCTATTCTAAATAGTTCACAGTTGTCTGGAAGGTACATATCTCCAAATATTTCAGTAATATATCTTAACTCATTCGAGCATGATATAACTTGCGGCTGAAGTCACACAAGTTTGAAAAAGCCTTGACTTGTGCCGGACTCCATGCAGAAGTAGGGTCATAAAACTGTTACACCAACAGGGATAGGGGAGTCACATGCTCTTCTTCTTCGACCTATATCCTTGAATTTTAATTCTGTGATTTTTCCTTAAATAATTTCTACCAACTATGCCTACAGTCCTCCTCTACAGCCTACTGATGAGGATAACACTCAATAGTCATTCCACATTTATGTTAACCATTAATCACACACTTTTGCTGAGATTTCTGAAGTAGCCTAGGAGACTGAGATACATAATTCTTGTTTATTTTACCAGGCATTGTGCATCAAAATCCCCAAAGGTGGCCTTAGCTAAGTCATCAAAAACTGTATTTATGATTTAATATAATCATGGAATGACTATGGTGGATCATACACAAATCTCCGCCTTCATCTATAAAGTCCTGTTGCATTTTGCTTTTTAATTTGTGGTCATTTAACCAATCACTTTTGTTTAGCACATTGCTAAAAGCACTGAAATGTGGCAGTGTAATCCAAACATGGATGAAGATAATAAAAAACAATCTGGTAGCAACAGCAAGTATTATCAGTATTAGGTTCTGGATCATAGCAGTTAATAAAGCAGCCTACATGTAAATTGTACCGTTCCATCCTGAAGAGTCAGTCCCAAAGCACTTAGCAAATTACACTCTGAAACTGCTTCTGCTTCTGAAACAGAAGCGCTGGAGCATCCTCTGTCTTTTGAGCAGGGTCAAAATTCAGCCCTAAGGCAGCATGCGAATGGCGCAGTGGATTGGTGCTGCTTATCTCTGCAGGCCCTGACTACAATTATGAAATCAGAAATTGGGGTTGGGGGGGTGAGGGGTTGTTACATGGTGATCTTGTTGTAGTGCACGGCAGCTTTTTGACTAACTAACAGAAAACGAGTGTCCTACATTCCTGTAACTGTCCTGACAGGTTATGGGCCACAATGATTCAATGATTCCTACCTGGAACTTGTGTTCACAATTTAGTTGGGAGTAAAAAAGGGAGAGTTAAGCCCTCTTTGTTTTGCAGTCTCTATTCTTCTGTTTGATGAGCAATGCAGTTATAAGATAGACAAATCCCACACCAAAAAGGTCACGCCAAACTAGTGCAGTTGACACCTTCTGTAGGGATAGGGGCAGTCAGGAAGGACTTGAGGCAACAGTCCTCAAGATTTCCTCAATGTGGTAATACTTGGTTAAACCCTACCGTGTCAAGACAAGTTCAACACCAGTCCCACACCACCTAAGCCCTCTTCATTTCTGTCAAGAAGTCCAGTGAGAGTTTTGCCCTAGGCTGCAGTGAAAGCAGGACTGAGCTTTTCCAAGGTGACTAAATCAGTCAGTTTTTGCAGCAATTTGCCTTCCCTGTGGGTGGAGGTCTGCAGCCGTTCATACGTGGTACCATGGTCACAGGTTTCTGAGCACCTACTTAAGACACACACTATAGACAGGGCTGAGTCTTGCTTACAGTACAGAGAGTTGTCATTCAAGGTTTGGTCTTCTAGTTCCAATCTGGAAAAAAATACTTTGATTGAAATCAGAAGCTGATTTGCATCTCCATTTTGTACCTTCTTTTAGCAAAAAAGTGATGGGTATGCTTGTGAATCAGCACACTGGGAGGATTCTTTTTTTTTTTTTTTCTGGTGAAATCATAAATAATTGTTCTCCTCCACAAAAAAGAATCAACCTACGTTTCCAGAGCACTTGCTAAATGCTTCTTCGGGGCTCAGTGGCATAGTCTGATCTTGGAAAGTTCCTAAGACATCTTGTTTTAGGGAAAACATGTAAATAGGGGTTTTCTGTTTGTTTTGTGTGTGTGTTTTGAAGAACTACAGTAGGAGTACTTCTTCAATACAGTTTTCAGAATCTCACCATCAAGAAAGCACCCAAAGCAAAACTGAGAGAGCAGAATTCCTTGCTATGCACCTCAGGGAAATGTAATTTCTAATTACTCTAGCAGGTTTCCAATTCAGCTGTCCTCCTGAGTGGCCATAATCTTACTCACTAAGAAGCCTGTACCAGCTAGGAGCATGCACTGGGTCCTGCTGCTGTTGCAGTCTTGCACTGCTGCCTGCAGCCTGCACCCGCCAGGTGAGAGGGAAGGTGTAAGCCCTACTTGGTGCAACTACACCAGCAGCCAGAGTTGCAGCCCCCGGCCATGCCACGGCCAGCTCAGGGAGCTCAGCAGCTGAAGGCCCAGGCTGAATTTCCCTGTCTCACCCCTGCAAAAGTGATATGAGCATAGGGAGGCGATAGGAGACAGTAAATTGGAGCAGGAAGGCAAACCACTCCTTTTCTCCCGGCGCCGGTACATTCAGATCAAATGCAAAGCTTGCTTGTTTTGTGCTGCTGCTCCACACCACATGGAGCCAAAGCTTTTCATTTCTTTCAAAAAGCCACAGCAGAAATTCAAACGCGATTGGCAACTTACCCGAAGTGGCTGGCTAAACTCATGGAAACGCAGAAGAGGAAGAAGTTTTTGATCATGATAAAGCCAGAGATCGTTCCATTGTCCATTCCAGAGGAGATGAGTAACGCAGGTGGTTGCTTTGGTAAAGGTGCAGCTGCTCACTTTGTTCTCACGCTGCAACAATACAAAAAAAGAAAAATTATTACACGGAAGAGCAGCAGGACAGCCGACTTCAGCTCGCACTGCATCTTCTCCTCTCAGTGTTTTTCACAAACTTCTCCAGGCTTATGTAAACATCATCTGTTTATGTAAAATTCTATATCTTCAAGGACATGTTTTACCTTCTGCTGACAGCAAACTGCAAAACAGGAAAAATTCTTAGTGGCCCAGTTTTCCTTTACATTCATTCGTCATGTAAGTAACTAAAGAAACATTCATCGCTTCCCAAATGCCAGTTTTGACCATTTACCTATTTCAACAACTTCCACATGCCTGCAAACCCCGGGCTGTGTGCAGCCTCCGCATCCCTTCGTTCCATCGCAATTTTTTCCCATTAAATACCCGGCTTCCCCTTCCAAAATCCCAGTTAAAATGCCAAGAAACACCTACTGCTTCTTGGAATTCACGCTGCTGATGCACGGCTTAGCAAAAAGAAGGGGGGGTGGGGGGTGTAAAAAAGTGACCTTCCTCCCAAAGGCACATAAACCTCACGCTAGCACCAAGAATGCCAGTAACGTTGCTGCTCCAGCGACCGCTCCTTCTCGGATACCTGCCTCAGCCACCAGACCACCAATTTCAGCATCGTGCACTAACGTTTGCCTCCATGCCCTATTAAAGAAAAAAAAAAAAAAAAAAAGAAAAGGAAAAAAAAAAGCAAGCAAAAGCAAAATAAATAAATAAATAAATAAAAAACCCGGAGGGCAGCCGCCTGGATTTTCCACCTGCACCCTGTGCCCACCGGCAGCAACTCGCTCTCCCCTCCCGGCCCAGAGCCAAAGACGCCAAACCCAAAGATGCCAAACCCAAAGATGCCAAACCCAAGGATGCCCAAGCCAAAGATGCCCAAGCCAAAGATGCCAAGGATGCTAAAGCCGAAGCCGAGCCGCCCCCGCGCTGCCCCGCGGCGGGTCCCGCTCGTTCCGCTCCGCGCCGGGGGGACGCGGCCGCTGCTCTCCCGCACGGCACCTGCCCGCCCGCGACCCCCGACTTTTTCCCTCCTTTCCCATCCCTTCCCTTCCCCTCTCTCCCATCCCTTCCCCTCCCTTCCCTTCCCATCCCTTCCCCTCCCCGCCGCCGAAGTTTGCCGCGGCCGTGCGCCGGCCCGTCGGGGCTGGGGGTCCCGGCTCTTACCGGCCGCCCGCGGGGGGCTGGTCGAGGGCGAAGGGGGGCGGCGTCGGCCCCAAAGTTGCGGCGCGGAGCGGGAGCGCCGCCGCTGCCTCTCCCGCCGCTGGCAGGCGCGGCCCCGCCGCAGCGCCGCGCCCGCGCCCGCACCGCCCCCGCGCGCAGCCCGGCGGCGGGAGCGCGGGTCGGTGCGCGGGGGGCGCGCACCCCCGGACCCCCCTTCCCGGGGTCGCTCCTGGAGATGGGGACCGTCCACCGGCCGGGGAGCGCGGTGGTACAAGGGCGGGCGAGGCAGCGGGAGGCTCCCTATGTACCCATAGACATACCCATAAACATGTATAGACACTTATATCCGTGTCCACAGCATGAGCATATCCATAGACATCCCCCTATATGCATATAGACACATATATCCGTGCCCACAACACGGATATATCCATAGATATCCCCCTATATATGTATAGACACATATATCTATGCCCACAACATGGATATACCTGTAGATATCCCCCTATATATGTATAGACACACATATCCATGCCCGCATCCCTTCCCGCAGCCGGTGGACCTGAGCTATGCCATCCCAGGTCTTAAATGGAGAAGCTGAGATTTGTGTGCCCACTCTCCTTTGGCGCAGTCTTTGCTTTGCAAGCACCGGTGTTTCAGGAGGCCTGTGGTGATTTGGGGTCTGGTTCTGTAGGAAAAGGGGTGTGTTGCTTTGACACCTCGACACAGGCAGCGTTACGCTTAGCACCTGCTCAAGCTCGGGCTGCTCACAGAGAATCGTAGCATCATAGCATCATCAAGGTTGGAAAAGACCTCCAAAATCATCTGGTCCAACTGTCCCCCTACCACCATTATTGCCCACTAAACCATGACCCTAAGAGCAGAGCAGCTGGTGCGTTTTGACCCATCCAAAGGATGCGACGAGTGCATCGTGGTTCCTGTTTCCCTGGATTCTTTGAAGTGCGTGCAATACTTTGTAGCATGCACCTTATGTAGGATAAAAGTGATTTAAATGTGTACTGCTAAGACTGTACTTTGAATTAATACTCCAAACTCAGTTATTAAATGAGATAATGTCTAACTTTCAGGCAACTTTATGGACCAATGAAGCATGTATTTTTCTTATATTCATTAAAAAACTCTGAGAAATTAATCCCACCAACAAAATCAGTGTTGAATCTGTAGCTCATTGCCACCAATGGTCTTGCTATACATACACCTAGTTCATGGTTTGCACAACTTGTGTTGAAACTTGGTCCTTATGAATTCAAATCTTAATTTTTTTGGTTACATGTTGTGCTTAGCTGTGTCCGGATTTTCAAGCGACGTGTGATCCTGAATGCAGAGCCAATGACACGCGCTGTTCCCCAGCGCTCCTCAGTGACTTCAGTAAATATGAAGTTGTGAATGAATGCTGCTATCAGAAGTGCTTTCTGCATGCTTAAAAATATCTAAGTAACATGAAGCGGCAGTACTTTCTCACGATAATATTCTTGCCTAGGAGGGCTTAAATCAGATTTTTTTCAGTGCTTTGATTTCTAGTGCGAACTATTTATATCTCTGTATAGGTGACGTTGTAAAAATATGTTATCTTTAAATAATTTTAGGAAAGAAAGACGGAGAAGTATTGGCCTAGAAATTCCCTCTGAGCGGGTGGGAGCTGCACGCTCTTCCGCTGCTTGCTCCGGTTCGCGGAGCCGAACGTCAGTTCTTCTAACTCGCTGGAGCTTCTCCTCAAAGCCATATGCTGCGGATTCACTTCATAAAAACGAAGGGAGAAGAAGGCATTTAAGTCTCCAGGATGCGAAACAGCGACAAAAATGTTAGACCACACATTGGCTTCAGTTTACAGGGGAAAATAAATAAATAAATAAATAAAAAATAAAAGGGAAAAAAATGAAAAAAAAATAAAAAATAAAAAAGGAAAAGCTCCCCCCCGCAGCGAAACGGGGAATGTGACGAACACCCTCTGAATTTAGGGTGCGCCCAGCCGACCCCCCGGCCTGCCAGAGCCCTGCTGCAGCCCCCGAAGGGCCGCCAGGGGGCGGCCCCGCTCCACCGCACCCCGCTCGGGGCTGGGAAGGGAACGGTGCTGCCACGGAGCCGGCAGGGAGAGGGGCTGAGGCTGGGGGCTCCCGGCAGCATTTGTCTGTTTCTTCTTTTTGTTTGTTTGTTTGTTTGTTTGTTTTTTTCTATAGTCTTCTGTATGGCAACAGCGTAATGCAGACCTGGTCCGGTTTGCCAGCTAATTATAGCTAATGACGTGGTGTCTCTGACACGCGTTGTTTATAACGCAAGGTATTAACTCCCGGGCAAAGGTCCTTTCTCGAGAGCTTGTCAGACATTACTTGTGTAGGTTTTCTAATTGGATCCCTGCAGGATGGCGGCTTTGACCTGTGCTGTTACAAGCCATAGAGAGATCTTTGCTTTGAAGGCTACGGCATTGTGTGTGTCCACCGCTGTGTGTTTTTCCAGGCACTCCCCTGTGATTCACACTGACCCTATTTGTATTCTTCCTCTCCTTGTTCAGTTTTAAAGGATGTGTTGAATCTAGTATGTGAAATAATTGCTTTTTATTGTGGTCAAGGATATATATTTTTTTTTCTGTGCTGGTGTTTAGCAAAAGCTGGTGTA
Organism: Anser cygnoides; assembly: GCF_040182565.1. Lineage (NCBI taxonomy): Eukaryota > Metazoa > Chordata > Aves > Anseriformes > Anatidae > Anser > Anser cygnoides. The sequence continues at coordinate 140,870,204 of NC_089873.1, forward strand.
GCCTTCAAAAAGCTATTTCATACTGTGATTTTCTTCAATATTAAGAGAAGTTTTGCATGGTACCTCTCTGAGATTTCTCCTCCCCCATCATTAAGTAATGTAGCTTATTTGCTGAAATGAGTGCATGTGAGCTAGATCACTCTCTATATTGGGAAAAAAAAAAAAAAAAAAAACAGCACAGGCAAATTGTGCTGTGATTTTTCCCATGACACAAGGGACCACCTGCACACTGGGGAGCTCACCAGGAAATGTGCACCAAGTCCTAACGCTGTGACACTTTGTGCTGGGAGGTAGCTGGTTTCTCCAGCAACCACAGGCAGCTCTGTCAGGGACCAAGCCATTCCTTCTCCTCCCTGCAGAGCTACAGAAAGCTCCCAAAGTTGCACGGAGGTGTGATGTGCTGTGGGCACTGACCCAAGCAGTAGGCTCCTAGCAGGCATTCTCTACCACCAACGTTTCACTGGGGACATCATGTGGAGAGGGCTGCCTGTTTGCTTGAGATCTTCTGGCATTGGGCCTCTTAGCCAAGACTCCTCAAAAGGCAGTACTCGGAACCGTGATTTTGGTGATAGGAATCCTTTCCCAACAGAGAGCAGTCTGAATTCATCAGTCATTGCATGAACTAGCCATCAGCTAATACTGGTCATTCTCAACACAGAGGCTGAAGGAAGGGTGGAAGCCTCGTTTCCACTCCCATTTTTCTCAGTATCTCTAGGGTTCACAGGCAAGTGGTTTCTGCTCATCCCTGGTGAGACCCACAGGTGGTACTGGGTGCAGTGCTGGCCTCCCCCATACAAGAGACATGGACGTACTGGAGAGAGCCCAGCAGGGGGCTAAGAAATTGGTGAGGGGACTGGAGCTTCTCTCTTACGAGGAGAGGCTAAGAGAGCTGGAGCCTGGAGAAAAGGAGGCTCGGGAGAATCTTATGCACGTGTATAAGTATCTGATGGGAGCAAATGAAGAAGAGGGAGCTGCGCTCTGCTCAGTGGTTTTGACAAGGGGCAATGGGCACAAATCTAAAATTGTGAAATTCCATCAGACACTTTTACTATGAGAATGGTCAAACAGCAGCACAAGCTGCCCAGAGAGGCTGTGGAGTCTCCATCTGTGGAGATGTCCCAGACCCGACATGAACAGCCTGTTGCATCTGGCCCTGCCTGGCCCTGCCACCAGCCACCCTGTGGCCCCGTGACGAGGAAACGGCGTCATCCTGGGAAACACTTTATTACTCCTCCCAAAATGGTATCTGGTAGCGAAATGATATAAATAACCTCAGTGACGTGAGAGAGATCAAGCCTGATAGATTTTGAAGCATTTTCTGTACTTCTGAATGATAAGAAAGGATACTAAAAGCTTCTTTTTTTTTTTCTTTTTTTTTTCCCTCTCTCCCCCCACCCTCCCCCCTTGTGCATGCCCTCTCTACGATGCTGTGGACACCTGTAAAACACGATCAGTCCATTACTCTTGTCTGTCAGGCCATGCTGCAGACAAAGCTGCATTTAGGACCTGGTGTTTTGTTTGGTTATTTCATGCTTAGCATCCCGGTGGCAATAGAGAGTTACTTAATGGAGCTTTGTGAAACACAGCTGGGCGCAGCGTAACGCTGGGGAGGACTGCTTGGAGACAGAGTTGGTCCCCTTTTGTGTGACAGAATGTATCAGAGGTACCACGGGGAGAAAAAGGCACGACTGCCCTCCCTGCCCCAGCAAAACTCTAGCTGGCTGTGAGAAGGGATGCCTTTAGAAAGCAGCACTGATGCTTCCGTCTGCTATTTGTTCCAATTCCCAAATCTGCAGGTTCAAAGGTCTAAAAACTTCGTCTGAGGCTAATCCTCAGTGGGTTGCACGCATTCAGTTTAAAAAAGAACAAAAGGCTGCATTTTCTGCTCATCAGTTCATCCTCTCTGTTGTGGACAAGCTACGCTCCAACCCATTTCCACGTTAGACTAACAGCTGAGCGAACATTGAGCGTGTGCCTGAACACTGCTGTCATGGATTTATAGGATGCCCTGAGCTTCACAGTGTTTCAGGAAATCAGACTGGGCACTATACCTTACAGAGTAATGGGATAAGAACAGCCCTATTTCTCAAAAGTGGCTGGCAAGAAATGTAAATGAGTTCGGACCTGTATTAGACACTTTGCCCCATTAGACATGGGAAATGATATGTAGAGGCAACTCTCCCCCTGCCATGGGAGTGGAGAACATTTCCAACATTTTCCAGTCTATTGTAATGTTTGAAACCCTTGGATCAGAGCATTAAAGCAAGGATTGCCTGTTACCTACAACGGCATCCCTGTCGTTCTCTACCCGCACCCCCCTTCTTTTCCCCAAAACCTACCTTGCTGTCTGACTCCTTACCAATCCCCTCCCCCTTCCAGCTCCGGTTCTTCCTGTGGACTAGCCCATCTGGCCCAGATTTACACAGTTAAGTGTCACTAGTCAGTCAGGAGCATTGGGCCAGGGCCAAAGGTGGAGCTCAGGCCCTGCACTGGCCCCTCAGGGCCTTTTTGGGGAAGCTCTGAGCACAGGCATGTTCCCATCGCTCACTCGTGTCAGTCCAGCTTGCCGATGAGACAGCCCTTTTCTCCTCTGCCCTGGGAAAGAGGCACTTTCCTTTACACCAGTGGACAGCAATGCAAAGAGAGAGTGTAGGGTCAAACCTGCTCATGGGTGGTTTTCACATGAAAGAGCTGAGGTATTATCCACATTTCTGCCAGGTTCAGATGTGAAATCCTCTCCCTGTTCATGCAGAGCCTACTGAAGCCTGCCCTTCAGATTTCAAGTCAAAGGGATTTGCAATGTGAGCCACATCAAGAACTGATAGTTCATTGTCTCAGTTTGGGGGAGAGAAGGGGCCACCCAGCAGCAGTCCCATCCTATATCCTGAAATTCCCAGGCAATTGCCTGGGCATCTTCCACTGCTCCAGAATTTAAGTTTTAGGCACGAAATACATAAACCCTACTTTTGCATATAAAGCGGTAATAATGCAAAGGATGAGTAAGTGTTCTTCTAAACATGTAAAATGCTTGTGACTAATGTGTTCAGCTAGATTATGCTAAACACTGGTGATACATGCTTACATCTAAAATGTTGCAGTTTTCTGTGTATGCTTAGATATTTTTACTGCACACAAGTGGGCATCGAATAAGAAAGCTTCTGAGCTGAGACTTCATGATCCTATAATATATAAAATACCTTTAGTTAATTTCTTCAAAATGGCTAAATTTGCTGGTTAGTATTTTAGCTGGCTAGAGTAGCAGTTATGGCTATACTTGAAAAATAATGGGCCATTAAGGTAGCACTGTATTTCATTGTTAAGGCCTCAGTCCTCCCGTCTGGTGGTTCAGGTTCATCTTTTCTGTAAGTATCACAGCACATGGTGCACTTCTTGAGAGGACAGAGTACACCTTCAGCTATACACGTGACCAGAAAAACAACTGACTCTGTATTCTGAAGCATCTAAGAAAGCATTTGATGGAGAATAACCACAGCGATTCAGATTCGTGCATATGATTCATAAAGAAAGATTAATCAGGCTTAAACTAGAGGATACAAGTCGTACATCAATATTCAAGGTTTTATGCATACGCTACTATATATGTAATTCCTTCATAGCAAGAAGGAGAGAACAAATCTTAGAAGGAACAACACAAAAATCATTGAAATGAGATGGACAGACTGATGTTGATAAATTCCTCATTAGGCATTTATTCAAGCATCCATAATAGATGGAAGGGGAACGTACAATATAGGACTGAAGTAACATAATGTACTTAGTGATGTTACGAACAGAGTATGTGAAGTTTAGAAATTGGTTAAATACAGACAATTTTATTATATTTACATATGTATGGATGGATATCTCTGTCATATTTAGGTTATAAACTATAAATATTTATGCCTATTGATACATATTTGTACATAACAAATCTACCTGTCATCTGGGTTTTGGCTATGTAAATGCTAAGATAAGATTGGATTAGCATGTTTTAAGTTGTTTTGATGAACTCACATCTTTTTTGCCTGCTATAGTTGCCATATGTACTGCATTTCTCTGTGTTGTTTATACGTGCACTGGGCATATTGACAGAACTCATTATTTCTGTCTGTGATCAACACAGGTAGCTGTCAAAGATACCAGCAAATATTAGTTTCCACTCTTGTAAAATTTTATAAATGCTTTCAAGTCACCCTGTAATGATTCATAGTAATAATTAGCTGCTGCTACAAAAAATACATTAATGCATACCATTCGGAAAGCTGTAGACACAACTTACATTTATTTTAGGATTTGCAATATACTGCTTTTCAGGCTGAATTTATTGGCAAGGGTTAGGTGGGAATAAATGTTCTTAGCACTTCCAAATCCCATTAAAGCTGACTTCTGTTATATAAAGTGGTATAATTAATAAAATTTCAAGAAAAAATAGTTTTTAAATGGTTTGATCTAGAATTACCAGTTACAGAGAATGGAAAGAGCTGGGGAAAAAAAAAAAAAAAAAGATAAATTTAATAACCCCAAAATGCCCTGTTTTGGAAAAGATATTGGTAGGGATTTCACAGTGATCTACATATCACATTACAGGATGATAAATATTAATGATTGAACTATATACCACACCAATGCAGGTGATGTCAGTCCTACAGCTTTGTGCAAAATCCTTTTGTCAGTTCCAGTGCACTAGAATTCAGAAAATATACAAATTATAGCATATATTATGTTTATCGGTCAATAAGCCAGATCTTCATGTACTATAAATTGGTTTAAGTGAAGGGCAGTGGAACTAAGTCCATACATCAGCTGAGGTTATGCCTTGAGTGTGACCCAATAACTATGAGTCAGTCAATGAGAATTTGCTGAAAAATGAGATTTGAGCAAATATTAAGTAGAGGTTTCTTTTTCCTTTTCTTTTTTTTCTGATTTTTTTTTTAATTTATTCAATAAAACATGCAGGTGGCTTGCTCATGAAAAAACTGCACAGGAGTCTAAAATCTGGCAGTTGAATTAGCCACAAGGGGGGGAGGGGGGGGGGAGGGAAGTAGACAACTACTCTGGAGATACACTGGAGTTATTAAGCATTTTGGTTTTGATACTTCTAAAAAAAGTCGGAAGTAATTTGGGATGGAAGAGGAGGATATTGGCACAAAAATAGTTAAGAACAGCTGTGAGGAACTGGCAGGCAACCCATGCTAAATATATTCCCTTTGGTCAAGAGAAACACAGATCAACCTTTTGCTATAGGCAGGCATTATCTCTGTGGACTTAGGGAACTTCGTATGGGTGTTCCTTGTTCCTCTCCTGGCAAACCGTTCCACTTCTACAGAACTGATTAAGTTTTCAGAGGGTCAGCCGTCCAGTGGAAATGAACACCTGCATACCAGCCCCTCCAGCAGCTTTCCTTGGCCACTTCTGCTGTAGTTTTGGAAGGAAGAAAAGAGGCATGAGGGCAGGAGGGACAGCGTGGCACACTCTCTTCAGGTCCCCAGGCTGCAAAAATAGGTATCAGGATCACAAAGTACATCCCAGCAGCCCTGCATTGATACACTCAAGGTGTCTGGCCTTGTTTTGAAGCCCAAACCCACTACACGAGATGCAAATTTTGGAGAAACGGTACTATTTGCGTAAGCAAGATGAGCTGGATTTATCACCATGCCTTTCACACCTTCAGCAACTGAAAACTAGTGCATTAGATTCAAATTTCCAGCTATATATTTGAATGGATGTCAGACAGTTGGTCAATTGTATACAAGCAACTTCACCTACTTGTCTAAGCAGCATCACTTGTGGATTCAGAGAGCTAACACCCAGATTAATTTTAGCATCTCTATGTTCACACGATAGCAGCCAGAAAGCGGGAATGGTCAATGAACCTACCATCTCAGGTGAACAGACGAGGATCAAAAGAATAGCTTCAAAGAGAAAAAAGTGAACTACATAAAAGATGACTGCTGGAGTGATTGCAGTTTGATCTACTGGTGTTTTCCCAGTTTGCTAAAGAGACACAAAACAAGAACCACCAAATGCGAATCAGTTGCTTTTGGTGTAGAGAGCACTGGGGCAGAAACCTGGACATGCTCAAGACAGCAGGAGGGAATGAGTTTTAGGTGAATAATCCAAGAAAGGAGACCTCGAGCCTGTCAGTAGATTTTCCACTCTAAATGTGTTTTATCATAAAGCACCATTCTGAAATCAAATCATGGTGCGTGTAAAACAGCTTTTTGAGTTCCAGCATCGTTGCTTGGGGAAAGCAAGTTTGCTTTCCTGCTCATCCTGCTCATCCTGCCACCGCCAGCACCCCAGTCACTAAGGCATTCACCCAGAGGTGGGTCGACCAGGTTCAAGACCCTTTTGTAAACACCCGTCTCAAGTATCAGTTTCTTAACGTGATGATAAACCCATTACTCTGGCAGCTGACTATTAACTGTGTGTCTTATTTCACGGATGACCAGCTTGGGCTGCCCAAGGCTTATAGAGCAAAGATGATCACTTACAGTGGTAGATGAAGTTGGTGAGAGCTGCAGTTTCTCAGCACCTCCTACAAGGCAGTGCAGTCTCCAGTAATGTGCATAGGGTTGCAAGCCGTGAATTTTAATCCTTACTCTGCCACTAATTCACTGTGTAGCTCCAGGCAAGTCCCTATCTCTTCAGCTGTAAAATGGGAATAATAATAATGGTCTCCTATCTTTCGACAATGATAAATTCATCTGTGTTCTTGAGGCATGCAAATACTACAGCGATGAGTGGCCCAGAAAAGACCAGGAAAAAATGAATAATTCTGTATTTACTGCAGGCTTTGGGTATGCAGTAAATAAGGCACTACTAACTGACTGGTGAAGATTACTTTTCCAAGTAGCTGGTTATTCAGTAGGTGCCATGTAATCAGTACTTACTTATCCTGTGTAATGAATGATAAAGGGTTCTCTGGAAAAATTTAAAAAAAAAAAAAAAAGGCAAAATACATTTGAAAAAAAAAAGCTTAATACTGATGTACAGGAAAGCACATTTAGGATTTAATCGTCCATTCAGATTATAGTGTTCTCTGACTTTAAAGCACTTGATTTTGGCAGCCATCATAACATACTTCTAAGGCAATTGTCTTCTGTGCCGGCATGTGAATAGGTCTGTAACTTGCACCTTGCCACAAGAACTTTACTCAAAAATAGCATTTTGACTGTGCAAATGTATCCATTCTTCATGTGCAATTATTTTTGTCTGAAAAATAGGAAAAACAAATGGCCTTATTTAAATTTTATTTTATTACTTCTTAATATCTGTTCTGATGACACAAACCCTTTCCTGTTTCGATATTGCATTTTTTTTCTGGATTCTCAGATCCCTTGCAGCGTAGGCAACCTATTTGATTTCTTCACACTTTCTATAAAAAGGGATCTTCTTTCAACAAATTGATTTTTGCCATTAAAAAACAGCAAGGAAAATAATGAAGACCACTGTACCCAGTGGTTTGCTTACACTTCAAGTCAGACTTTATTAGACCAGTCTGACCATGTTTAATCTTCAATTTAACTGCTTAGTAGACCATTGCTATCACATCTGTGAAAAGCATGTGCAATACACAAAACAAGCTGCCAAATGTCCCTTCACAATTACATCATTCAGAGATCTGTATTGTCGTTCTCTGTTTTGTATTTGTGTATACGATGTGTCATTGCAGCAGTCCCCTGACAGGGCTCATTTGAGTACAGTCAGAGTCACGTTTACTTTTCTATATATGAGGAGATCTAAACTCTGCCAAGACAGAACTTGCACAGATTTGTTGGGCTTATTTCTGCCCCATTTGTTGATGCTAGATTTAAAATTTGGACTTATCAAATTAGAATCATGATATCTGAAGTAGTCTTGACATAAAGGGGAATCATCCACTGCATAATACTTACAGCCTTTCAGTGTGTCTAATAAAGGAATATGCTTTATTGAACTCTAATTCTACACATTTCTAGACACTTACTTGATTTTCTTATCTGTGATATCTGAGAGCTACTTGACATAATAGGAACATACTATATAAAACAGAACAATATATGACCCTAAAGAAAAAATTTAAAGGATGTCTTTAAAGCATTTCTTCTTGCTACTTATATTGAGAATCTTCATGAGGAAATATTCTGGAGCAAATTATTTCCATAAATGTCTCCTTCCATGTCCTGATCTTATGAACTGTGCACATGATTCATTCTGGCCATGTGAATTTGTTGCAACTGAACCCACATGCAAAGTTAGTGCTGTGATTAACTCAGTAGAAAGATGTTTGCAACAATCTCCCTCAGGTTTCTACTTTCCACTTTACAAACAGTGCTACCAGTGATGAGCAGAATACAAACAATAGGCACAAAATTATTGTCAGGGATGGCTGCTACCTCTAGTCACTTATGAATTAAACATCTGCTGTCTCACACTGAAAACGTTTTAAGAACATTTTGCATATGAAAAGGATGACTGTAAAAGAGATTTCAGTGAAGAAATCTCTAGGTTGTTCTAAACACAGAAGCCTTGCTGCTCAGTAAAATTCTGCCAGAAGTACATCACCCTTTGCGTTGCTGCCTGATAGAATCCGATGGCCTAAATTTCTTTTAATATATTTTGCTTAATGTTCCTATGGGCTAGTTTCACATCTTCAGATACACCTAGATATAAGAAAACACAGGAAAATAAGTAGAGTGGGGATCATCTGAACATGAATTTTCATCTAGGCTCCCTCATGACAGAGAGGCCAGTTGAAAATACCCATTTCCCTTAACCACTCATGATGATACTCAGTGGAAAAAGCCTCCTACCACAGAAAAATCCTGGAAAACTAGGAAAAAAAATAGGAAAAAAAAAACTAGGAAAAAAAAAAGGAGGAAGAAAAAAAATAATAGGAAAACTAGGGCCACAAATAATGCTGCTGTTGTGAGGTAGGGGACGAACATGACTGCAACAAGCAGAATTTCAGCAAGAACCATGCTAAATATAAAGAATTCAGTGCTGGGATATATCAGAATGATTGTAACCTGGCTGTACCTGGAGTTAAAACTCATGTCTTCCTGGAACAGCACCCTGATGCTTGAAATCAAAAACAATTTGAAACTGTGATGTCTGTTTCTTGGTGTCAGGGAAAGAGGTTAAGGAGAAAGAGACATCCTTCATATCATGGAATGTACTTTGAAAAGGTCACAGTGAGACCAGAGAAAAACCTGAATGGAGGGAGGATGGACCGTATATCACCACTGCAGGGCTGGTTGCAACGCAGAGCTGTGAGCCAGTACCACAAGCATAAGAATGACGTCTAAACCCAACATAATCTGTGGTGGCAAGCAGTGGCCATGCAACAATGTGTTTTTTTTTTCTTTTAATTTTTTATTTAACCCAGCTATGACTGCACACAGGTTGATGTTTTGAAGACTGGATTTTACTCTCAGAAGGAGCTTATGCTGTTTTTTTTTTTGTTTGTTTGTTTGTGTGTGTGTGTTTGTGTGTTTGTTGAGACACACTGAGATAGTTGAGGGTGTCTCGAGGCCACTCACGTGACAGCAGGGAGCAATGTGCCCCATTACACAGGAAGACTGAACTGTTCAGATTTTCCATCTTTGCGGGGATAAAAAAAAAAAAAAAAAAAAAAAAAGAACAGATATGGCTGCTACTACATGACTCTTAGGCCTTCAGACGCCTGCATAAATAATAGAAATCTTCCCTGCTATTCTCTCTGTTGCATGTAGATGCTCCATGGTATTGGTCACTGTGGCTTGGGCAGTTGCTAAAGTGGGTCATTTCAGTTCAGTATATTATTTTATTTTTCATTTTCCTCCAATCTTTCCTTATATCTATTTCCTCAGTGGCTGAAAGATTAACGATTAACCTCCCATTAGGGAGGAACAAGAAGATGGCTGCAGCATTATTTATTTATTATTCTTTTTCTTAGCTGGAAATTGAATCATCGAATCCCTATTTAAGACCCTTCTAATAAAAATGTCAGTTATCATAAACTAAATGTTCTTTAACAGTACCAGTACATAGCTAGCCAGTAGAGCTGAACAGCAAGAGGGGAAAAAAGCAAACTCAGGTTTAGAATTGTGCATATCTACACATGGAAACAGAAAAGCACCTTACAAAGATGAATGGATATATCCTCAGTGTACCCTGGGATATGGTCAAGTCTTTCTGAGTGACAAGAGGGAAATATTAACAAGGATTGCTATGTGGTTTGATAGAGCCAAAATTTAAGTTGTCCTAGATGTGAGATAAATGCTTCTATTTGTAAAATCTTCTGACTTCTCTTAATGAATATATGAAATAAAAGCCCTAAAATATCCCATGCTGACCATGTCTCCCAGAAGATGGTGCACCAAGGTCTTCAGAGATCATTGGGGTTCCCCACAGTTCAGGCTAACCAACTTATTTACTCTAGTTGGTAGATGCTGCTATCCAGTATGGTGGGGTTCTATCCCATACATTGAATTTGTTATCAAAATAGTTCTTGTAAGACACAATACCCATCCTAAGCAATTGCTGCACTCTCCTCCATGTTGGCTTTCCCAAAGTCTGGACTTAATGTAGATTTTTTTGTCCCTTTCTATTCCTCTGAGCTACATGGGTGAGAGAGAGGCTTGCCCCAGATTCTCTTCACTTGGGATATCATCAGCTCCCTGTCCTCTCATCGCAGTTCCCAATTTAGGAATGGTCAGAGAGCTCGAGCAGTTCCTGACTTCTCTGTATCTTCCTAACTGAGAACCCTTCTAATGTCTGAAGTGTTAGGCAGCAATTCAGGGCTAAGTGACAGCTCTGAGTTGGGTTACAGCAGCGAAGCCATGCCCAGACACTGAATACTATTTAGAGAACAGGAGGAGAAGACTTGGGGCCTGTCCGGCCACAGGATTCAACAGTGCATCACCTGGCATTGCACAGGCTCACGTTGCTTTCTGGGCATGGTGGGGAGGCAGTTGGCTTACATTGACCCTTCTCAGCCCAGTCTGCAGTGTGCTTTGAGTATTCGCAGACTAAGCCGCATAAAAGTTAAAAAGAGTGACACCCTGCACGTATGAAAACCCTAGTCACTCTTGGGGTTTTATCACAGTTCAAAGTTGATGGGAATATCAAGAGCTTCTATTCATCCACAGGCATCCATAAGAGATACTTCCTAAACAAACATATGACCTAACGCAACCCTACCCCTGAAATAAGGGGCGGGGGGGGGGTGGGGGGGGTGACAGCAGCATATTTGAGGTGTGTGCAGGCAGGGGCACGTGTATGTGTGTGTGCTACCATGTTCTTCCAAGGCAGAGTTGTGCATTTTTCTGGGGGTTGTGTCTACACTGGTATCCCTGGTCTGCCAACCTGTGGTGGTTTTACCCAGCTGGACAGCTGAACTCCACCACAACCACCCTCTCATTCCCCCCTCCCCAGAGGGAAAAGGGGAGAAAATATAATGGAAAAGACTCAAGGGTTGAGATAAGGAAAGGGAGATCACTCAATAATTGTTATCAAAGGCAAAACACATGCAGCATAGGGAGATTAGCATCATTTATTGCCTATCACTAGCAGACTAGAACAGTGAGAAACAAACACCTTCCCCTCCATCCACCCTCTTCTACCTCCTCGCCCCAGACGGCACAAGGGAGTGAGGTTTGCGGTCAGTCCCCAACACTTCCTCTCTTCTGCTCCTTCATGGTCGCTCCCTGCCCCTGCTCCCCGTGGGGTCCCTCCCACGGGATGCCGTCCTGCCCGAACTGAGCCTGCGGGGGCTGCCCACAGGCAGCAGCTCTTCAAGCACTGCTCCCACACGGCTCCGTACCACGGGGTCCATCCCCCAGGAGCAAACTGCTCCAGCACGGGTCCCCCACGGGCGGCAGCTCCCCCCAGACCCCTGCTCCTGCGTGGGCTCCTCTCCACGGGCTGCAGCTCCGGCCCGGGGCCTGCTCCTGCGGGGGCTCTCCATGGGCCGCAGCCTCCTCCAGGCCACATCCACCTGCTCCACCGGGGGCTCCTCCACGGGCTGCAGCGTGGAGATCTGCTCCGTGTGGGACCCATGGGCTGCAGGGGGACAGCCTGCTCCACCAGGGGCCTCTGCACAGCCCGTAGGGGAACTGCTGCTGCCTGCCTGGAGCACCTCCTGCCCTCCTGCTGCACTCGCCTTGGGGGCTGCAGGGCTGCTTCTCACTCCTCTCTCCCAGCTGCTGTTGCCCAGCAGTTTTTTACCCCTTCCTTAACTCTGCTCTCCCAGAGGCCCACCTGGCTCGGCTCTGGCCAGCAGCAGGTCCCTTTTGGAGCTGACTGGAGCTGGCTCTGATCTGACATGGGGCAGCTGCTGGGCTCTGCTCACAGAGGCCACCTCTGCAACCTTCTGCTATCAAAACCTTGCCATATAAACCCAATACACAGCCATACTCCACAATGGGACAATAATACATCACGGCCTTCCACCCTGGCCAAACACACAGAATAGCACAGGACATAAGCCTGGGAAGGTGCAGCATCTGGTGCATCTCCACTGTGCCTGACAGAACTCCAGAGGTCCCAATGGGCTGCACAGCTTGCCACAACCTCCAGGGTAGGCATATTCACGTGTGGCACAATCTGGCCTGTAGTTTCACATAACTACCTTAATTTAACAGAAAAGTAGAGAGAAAGTTGTTACTCTTAACAATGTTTTCTTTTTCTTAGGATTAATGCTTTTTAAGTATTGTTCTAAGTGAATTGTATGCATAAGTGCCAGTGAAAACAGATTAGGAAAAAAAAAATTACTAAAAAATATTGATTTATGTTACAAACTAAATTAATCTTTCCAGGAGAGAAACTGGAAAAGACGCCAGAACATGCCACGCTGGAGCGTAGAAACTGTCAGCCCCATCGGTTCCTCTTTCTGTCTAGCATCAATTATAGTGGAGTTGTAGCGATTTCATTTAATACTGAAGGGATCAAGTTAAGGAAGGAATAAACATTGATGAAGTATGTGTTTTGTTCAATTTGCTACTGTTTTAAAGAATGAGGTTTTAAACTTTCTGAAAGTTATTAGATTGTATGCATTCAATGAAAAGCAAGAAAATTTGTAAAGCATAATATGACACTGATTTCTAAAGCAAAAAAGAAATTGGATCTAAAGATCAGTGAACTATAACTTGTTTTCATTATGGACATTTCTACCAAGAGATTGTGCTAAGATTTAAAGCTGCTGCTAAATATACAGACACCTAGTGAAATGGCAAATCTCCGTACAGCTATAACCTTGTAAGAGTGGGAACATTGAATATCCTATTCAGTGGTTTCCTGTAGAAACTTACAGAAAGTGAGAAAGAAGAGGGCAAGTACTTACAAAGCCACCAGGAGAGAGGGCAGTTCCCTCAAGCCCAGCAGAAGTGAAGACCCAAGAAGGCATTGAGATGCTCCCAGGGTCCAGCACACCCTGGCAGCCTCAGTGTGCTCCTGCTCAGCCGGGGCTCCACGTGCCCAACTTCAAAGGGACTCAGGGTGGTGCTGAAAGGGAACAAGAAGTAAGTGGGTTGTTTTGGAGCAATGAAAACCTTTCTGGTGCAGAGGAATTAGTGTCTCATTTGCCCAATGACCAAAATTGCATTCACAGGCACACAACTTTCAGTGGGAAGTCAATTCCTCCGTAACTCCTAAATTTCAGCAATTTCTAGTTCAACGTTAATCTATATTTAAACATGTACATCTATAAAAAAGAGTTATGCATGCCAAAATGAAGAGTATCAGAATACTGTATCAAGTACTGTAAAATGGATGTTGAATTGATTTATTTTATCTAAAGCACTCTTGAATATAGAATTGCTTTCATGGGGGGAAAATACCACCTATGTTTCCTAGAAAACAGAACAAAATATTGGGTGAGAGGAGACACATTCTCCTCCTTATCTGCCAGGGAAACCTTACAACTAGGACTCATGGGATAGCATTGACAAATGATTTAATTCCATGATGCTTGACCCATATTCCTTAAGTGGGATTTTTAAATGGAGATGAAATAATACCCACTTTCTTCTCTGAGGTTTCAGGTGCCTCAATATTACATTGTCTAATATATCTACATATATGCAACATTTGAGAGCTTTGAAAGAAAAATGCCAGTTATAGCTTAAAACCACATTAAATCCTTTTAGCCTTTTTACGTGTATAGTACAATTTCTGAAGATGATGAACAAAGCCAGGCAATTTAGAGAATCTAGTGGGTGAATAGACACTGAATGAATACGAACAAATGAAGGAGTACGAATAGATATTGTTGTTGCTGTTGTTGTTTTCTGGCTATAAAAAAAAGTATTTCAGACTTTTCCAAACCTCTTCGTAAAATTCTTGATGAGATGAGGTATTGAAAAATGTATTTTGGATTTCAGCAGTCTTTTTTTTCACGCTAAAGCACTTCATCGTGTTTTAAAATATAGATAGAGGGAATTTTGAAACATCACTTGAATAAAAATATCTCAACTACTTAATTCTTAAAAGTCAATATTTTCCTTTTTAGCAAAGTCAAGAGGACACTGAGAGTTTTTCGGTGTCACTAGAAGTTCGTTTTGCATTTTAAACAAAAGTTTCAGCTGTGAAAGTTCCACTGAGCCTTATTAAAATCATTAAATTAGAATAAAGGACTCCTGCAACAGATGGTGGGATGTCCCAGTATATTTAGGACAGTTTAAATGTACAGTCACATCTCAAAAACCTGTAAAATAAAAATGCTGTTAGTTCCTCTGATTCATTTTTAAAGCAAAGACTATTTCCGTGTTTTCTGATCCATCGAACATTTCCAATTTTTTTGTAGCCTGCCATGACTGTTTAACTAAACTTTACA